>NW_009696177.1:0-23791 GCF_000703405.1 Apaloderma vittatum | reverse complement strand
GGTACCTGCGCGGTTACCGGCCTCTGAAATCCCTCCGGCCTGCTTAAACTGCCGGCACTAGAGCCGAGCGGATTTAAAACAAAAGAAACCCCAAACCAAAACGGCCAAACAGGTGCCTGTGATTGACAGGGAAATGCCAGCGCCGCGGTGAGTGTTTTTGCGGAGTGCTGTCCCGCTGGTCCCTGGGAAGAGCTGGCGGAGCAGGGAACAGCCGTGCCAGCGGAGCCGTTTGCCTTCTGAAGGGCTGTGTGGAAAACCATCGCCCTGCTGAGAAGTGTTCGGAGCTAACGAGGGTGCTTTTTACCCCTTCTCCAGGTCTTCGTGTTCGATGTGGGAAAGGACACCTGGAAATCCTACGACTGGTCAAAAATTACAACTGTGGCAGCTTTCGGCAAGTACGATCCTGAGCTCATGTGCTATGCTCACGCTAAAGGTGCCAGGATAGTACTGAAAGGTTGGTTGCGCTGTGAAAATGTGGGTATTTAAGTGATACATGAATACGAACATAATGTACAGAGGGCTATGGTATTGTGACATTTCACATTCCCTTGTTTGCAGCGTATAAAACCCAATTACTAAGGGGATAACGCACAGAGGACCATAACACCTTGACATTTCACGTGTGCTGGTATGCAAGGTATTAGAAAGAAAACCAGCAGTCGCTTTTGCCACAGTAATAACAAAAAACATTCCAGTGACATCTAAATAAAAGCTCTCTAACAGGGAACGTCACAGCCATGGAGGAACAGGGAGGAAGGGAGGTGAGGAAAAGCCTGTAGAAGATACTTATTTGGGTCTGTATTCTGGATGTTCTGTGCAGTACCCAAAAGACAGTGTAAAGGAAGGGATTTTGAGTATTTTTTTAGTATTTTTTCACTTAAATCAATACCTCTGTATTAGGAAGTGGTCAAGTTTTAAAACATGAATAGTTTGAGAACTCTGTGCAGGTGCAATGCTGATTAGAAAGACAAAGTCCTATACAGCTTACCTGGTGTAATCAAGTTTTGGCTCCGTGGAAAGCAACAAAGGTTAAACATAAAAGTATATTTATCTAAACAGTAGGACATAGTCTCTCTGGCTCCTTGGAAATACTGGAAGTATTTTGAATTCAAGAAAAGTAATTTACAGAAGCTAAAAGAATATTTAGCAAAAGTAAGGAGATTAAAATTATAGAAAAAAAAATCCAAAAGGAACTTAAAATTAAGCAGTGTTGTCTCAAACTCTGGCTCCTTGGAAATACTGGAAGTATTTTGAATTCAAGAAAAGTAATTTACAGAAGCTAAAAGAATATTTAGCAAAAGTAAGGAGATTAAAATTATAGAAAAAAAATCCAAGAGGAACTTAAAATTAAGCAGTGCTGTCTCAAAGAAGCTTGGTAATCTCTTCTGGGATGGGTTGTGAAAATTATGCTTGGGAAAAAAAAAGGTGACTTAATTGTATTTTACCTGCATGGATGTAGGGATTCTTTTTCTGTTTTGTTTTGTTTGTTGGCTCAGTAAAGACAAACCTTTCTTCCTTATTATTACTGTGGTGCAGATACGCGTTAACTCTTGAAGGTCTCTTGTCTAGGTGATGTACCTCTTACGGAAATTGTTGATCCTGCTAAAAGAGCGGCGTGGGTATCCCAACAGGTGGACCTTGCAAAAAAACAGTATATGGACGGAATTAACATAGATATAGAACAGGAAGTTAATGAAACCTCCCCTGAGTATTACGCACTAACGGAGCTTGTAAAAGAAACTGCAGATGCTTTTCACAAAGAAATACCAGGATCACAGGTAGTAATAACAATGTACTTGATGCAAACATTAACTTTGTGAAATACAAGGAGTTTTGAGAATGCTGGGTTTGACTTGGAAAATTTATGTGGATCGAAAGCATTATATTTTAATTAATGGTTAATTATGAATGTTAGCTATGATACGTTGTTGTAAGAATCACTCTCTTTGACCTGGAATACAGGTTGCACTGAGATTTGTGATATGATGTTACTGCCTTGTGTGAGCTGGCAGTTATTAGTGTGGCTTAATGAATCTTTGGAAGTAGCGCAAATACTTCTGGTGCAAAAGCTTGGCAGTGTTTTGGTAAACCCATCATTAAAGTTTTAAGTATTTGCTTCATGCTTCATATTTTTGATCAGATGATCTTCATGATCTATTTCTTCATGATATAATTTCTTCAGTGTTTTGAATTCACTAATAGGGGCACTCACTGTTTGTTATCTACTGTTTATCAGCTGAGCAGCTTTTCCTATAGTATCACAGATCCAGATCGTGTGTAACACTGCGTGATATTTGGGTAATACTGTCTTTAAAAGTTACAGTGGTTTTAAAAAGAGAAAACAAGAGCACCTAAGTGCCTTAGACAATGCTAACTTGTGCATTTTTCCTTCAGGTGACATTTGATGTGGCTTGGTCCCCAGCGTGCATAGATAAAAGGTGCTACAACTACAGTGGGATTGCAGATGCCTGTGACTTCCTATTTGTGATGTCCTATGATGAACAGAGCCAGATCTGGACAGACTGTATTGCAAAAGCCAATGCTCCTTACCTGCAGACTTTAGTTGGTGAGGACAAAATGCTTCCCCAGGAGTCGGAGTGTGCCCGTTTGTTCACGTGAATAGATAGAAAAGGTTGCCTTTGCTTAGACAAAATTTGAGTGTATTAAGGCTTTTGAGTATGCTCAAATATGTGTTGTCCTGTTGTGAAGATAGTATTTGAGATCCATTTGACAACAGAGACCTTCAGCAGTTGTGTGTCCTTATTTGTTAAGTAATTGTCTAGCCGTCAGGACTGCAGAATGACAAACGGCAGCCAAAGCATTGGTGTCTGCCTGGGCTTGCAAAGAACCTGAAACGCTTCTCATCCTTCTGAACTGCTGCTGTGGGCAGCTGGGTTTAAGTGTGAGCGACCAGAGCAGTTACTACGATGTGAATAGAGCAAGTCTAGGAGTGTGCAGGTGGGAGGTAAAGAGCTTGCACTTTAGCCTCTTGTCGTGCAAGCCCTATATTGGCTCTGGGTTAGTTGGAAGAATAAAAAAACATGGGAACATGCAACAATGCATCTTAATTTTTGTCTCCTTCAAAACTAGGATATGAAGAGTACATTGCCATGGGCATTGATCCTAAGAAGCTTGTGATGGGCATCCCCTGGTATGGCTATGACTACGTCTGCCAAAACCTATCAAAGGTAAGGTGAAGATTATTCATTTGCAATCACACTGTCAGGTTTTTTTCCTTGGAAAGAGACAGCTCGGTTTTGGTCATAATGTTTTTAGATTAGGAAACACTGTGGTCTGATGAATAAGAGCCTAAAGCTGGGACTCAGAACAGACTTCTGCTCGGCTGATACCCACTGGGCAGTGTGTTGCCAAACAAGGCATTTTATCTCTCCCTGGGCAACCTGAACCCCGTGATACTCACATGGCGGGTTTGACTAAGGAGCTGTTGATGGTATCTGTATGAGAAAAGATGATGTCCGAGGGCACAACACTTGTATTTGCCTTCTCAACACAGTCACTAAGCTCACTGCTTAAAGACTAGGTACAACAAACTGTAGCAAACTTGTGACTCTTCAAGTGTATTGGTTTATGGATAAATCATGGAGTCTCAAACAACATTATTCTTAGGAAAAATGTAAGAGTGATTTACAAGTGGAGAAGACAACTGTGTAAGTTGAATGATGTCCGTCTGATCCTGTATTACTACAGAGTAAATAAAATTTAACTGTTTTAATTTCCTTCTGTTTACAAATAGTATGTCTGCCACACATTCTTAAAGATTTGGGATTTTTGAGTCCCTGCTGCCTTTTGTGACTTCCTTCTTGGCTATTCTGTAAATGTAGCAAATGTGAAGCTCATGCCTTCTGCTTTTTTTTTTTCCAGGATCATGTTTGTTCCCTTTCCAAAGTACCTTTCCGGGGGGCTCCTTGCAGTGATGCTGCAGGGCGTCAGGTGCCCTACAGTGCAATAATGAAGCAGGTGAACAGTTCTCTTTCAGGGGTGCTGTGGGATGAGGTACAGAAGTCTCCGTTTTATGAGTACCAGGTAAGGGTCTCTTTATAAGACACCACGTTGTGGAGTAGATGTTCATGGACCATAGTTCTTTGACTATAAAACTTTCAGGGTTAGATTTTTCCATTTGTGTTTTCTACTTCTGTTTTTTTCATGTAGTAAAGGATGGCTGGATTTCCATATCTTGAATTCTGAAAGAGACGTGCAGTGACTGAAGACTACAGGAGTAATAAAGAAAAGTCTTTATTACTTTGCAGTTTTCCCAAGAGCTTGATTAAACGTCAAAAAGGACATTTTGGCACAAAGAAATCCCATAGCTCCATCCTTCACAGTTATAGTTACTTTTATGAGTTGATGACTGATTTCAACTAAAGCGTATTTTGAGATTTCTGAACCCAGTGGCTTGCATGTGTGTTCTTTTCTGCATTTGGGTTCTACACAGACATAGGGAGAGAGTCTGTGAATGAGTGTGCTTACGTGAACTGCACAGTCTATGCATTTCATCTTGTTTCTTTAGACGTAATTTTAAGTTTCACATGCAGATGATTAAAAGGTGGATTATGCAATGACCAGGTCAAAGCAACATAATTCTGACAAAATTTTATAACCTCCTCTAAAACTGTTTATTGCTGAAAAAAGGCACTTAATCTATAACTAAATTCACCTGTTAGGTTAGATAGTGTATCCGAGATTTTCGCTGTATTTTTAAAAATGATGAAAATACAAATTGTCTAAGTATTTTCATCTAACTTCAGTTGTGTCATTGTTTTACAACTTGGATTGTATGAGTAAAAAAATAGCCAAGTATTTGGCTTAATCTTTTTAATTGTCCCATGTGAAAAGCATTTTGTAAATCAGGAAGGTAGCACCATCTAAATCTACCTATCTCCGTTTTCGATTGTACTTTTCACTGCATTCTACAGAAGATGTAGTTAAAACTCGATTAATTCCAGTGTATCATGTTTACATCACTGGGTGGGTACTGACACTGGTGTTTCGATGTTTTTCTAGGATTCTCTGGGTCACTTCCACCAAGTGTGGTATGATGACCCTCACAGCATCTCTCTAAAAGCGGCGTACGTGAAGCACAGAGGTTTGAGGGGCATTGGCATGTGGAATGGAAATAGTCTTGACTATTCCAAGGAAGCTGTAGCAGAACAACAAACTGAAGCGATGTGGCAAGCCCTGACACCGTAAGAACTATGTGAACCTTTGCCTTAGAATGAGGAAAATTGGTAAATTTTTATAATGGCTTATACTATCATAGATTTTGACTTTATATAAATATACCATGATTACAAAAATTTCAAGAACTAGCCAAATTCATCTTGTTATGCAAAGCTATATTTTCATTCTTCAAAAAATACCGATGTTGGTTTAGTGGCTTTTTTTTTTTAAAGACTGATCTTTTTTTTAATTTTTCATAACAACCACAAGTTGGTTAAAGCTTGAACCAAGTAGGCGTAAGGGGTGGATTTACAGGGGCAATCTCATAACGATCATTTTCCAAGGCTGCCTGGTGCAGCAAGTATTCATTCTGAAAATGAGAAAACTAGAACTCAGAGGGTTATTTTATGAACTGCATACATATTTTTCCACACATTTTAAGATTCATTCAGTAGCCTACTCTTTGGTTTTATGTGATGTTGCCTCTGAGGTAAGGTGATAATAATAGTTCATATTTTTCATAAAATAATTTGCCTAGAGAAATTGTGTAATTTCTTAAAATATCTGTAGTGATGGAAAGACTGACTGGTGTTCACAAGATTATTTTTTTGTTAAATAAAAGGCTGTCTTTGCTAAGGTTGGTAAACAGTGTTGTCTCGTTATGCTTTACTTGTTCCACAGCTTTACAGCTCACACGACATCTCTGCTTCTCAGACCTGTTTCACAACCAGATTAAAGTGCAGTTGTGCCCTGCTTAAGTGACTCCATTAATTAAATGATTTATTTAATTAGATAGATGTAGTCAGTTGTGGGGTTTTTGCTGCTGTTGTGGTTTGGTTTGGTTTTTTCCCTTGCTAAATAGTTACTGGGAAAACACCACAGAACAGCAATGCTACCTAATGGCTGTGGAGGAGAAGACTTCCTGTGAGTGTCTGCTTGATTCCACAGGTGATGGAAAGCAGAAGGTGAAGCCTACTGCTCTCACATAACGAAGAAATTCCCTTGGAAAACCAAAGGGCCCTTCGCTAGGACGCTGGTCTGTAGGTTTTAGAAGAAACTGATAAATTTATATGACAAATAGATACTTCAGTATTTGTATTAGTGCTTATATTCCTATGCTAAAATACTGTGAGATGCGTATCTGTGAAATTGAGAGGTCTCTGGAGCAGATGATCTGACGTACAAAATCCTTAACTGAAGGCAAGATGACTTTTATTATAAAACCCTCTTACCTGTAGCAATCAAGCATCATGAGTTGATATTTTTTATTTTTAATTTAGGTTCAGATTTTCCAGTAGCTAGTTGCCTGCTCTTGTGTCTTAAGTAAGGCACAGTTCTGAAATACAGGATGTAGGATTCAATCCTGAATTGAGCAAAAGTGGTTGTAGGTAATAATTAATTTAACACTTTAGCACTTAAATCTTTGCTAAATCCTATCTTTAAGAAAATAAATTGGGTAATGGGTGGTTTGACTCAAGACATTTGGAAGTTAGTCCTTCTGAGGGTTGCATAATTTTCTTATCATATTGCTGATTTCCCGTACGCGTTTCATCTCTGGCTTTTTAGCTGACATTAATTCCCAGCATGTTACTGTTCTGCTTCACGTAGTAACACCTAGTACTGCAAAGAGGCAAACAGGAGAGCTAGAAGAAAATTACTATCAAGAAGAGGCTTCTAAGTACCCTTTCAGAGAATTGTCATGTAAGCACATGCATAAATTTGAATTTAAAGAAAATCAAAGCATACAATACTGTAAGCTGGACCAGGGTCAACTTTACAGCTTGTCCAAGACAAAGCTTGCCTTGTCCACTAACTACAGAAAAAGGTTAATGTCCATGTGGCTTTCCAACAAGAGAGAGAACAACGCCAGCTAGACGTGAATTTAAGTGAGATTACCTGAGATTTTGCTCATTCTTAATATGGTAATAATATTTTGGTAATTCATAGACAGGCATACTGATAATGACGGAAGTATAGTTCAGTAAATAGCTAAATAAGAATTACTGTTGCTGTAGTTCTACGGAAGACGTATTCTAATCAGTCTGCAGAAATTTAATGTGTGTACCTGAAAATAAGAACAGGAGAGTATAGATTATAGGTTTAATTGCTTGGTAGGTACTTTTTTTTAATGAAAGAACAAAAACGTACCAGTGTGATGTTACACAGTTCACTAATTTGCACTTTCACAATAACTTAGCCTTGGTTTAGACATATTACTAGGTTAAACTATAAGCAGCTGACTAATTTTATAGTGAGATTTAAAAAGAAGTGAGCTGTACTACTTTAGTAGCTTAGTATACAAATTTCACAACATTTATCTTTTTACAAGATAACTTCAAGAACATTCAAATAACCACTCTGAAATTCTGAGCTTCTATGTACATTACAGAGCTTCTGTAGACTTCACAGGTGTTAAAGTCATGTCATCCTCTTAAATTCCCGGCTTTTATTGGACTGGAGAATTAAAGCTGAATGAATCTTCTTCTGTGTCAGTTCCGCTCTTAGTGCTCGTACCTCAGACGCTGCCTGCTTTCTCATCTGCAGAAGAACCAGTAATTTAAGGCACTGCAATTTCAGGCAGTTTTGGGGAGTTGACACACATCTGGGTTTATATAACTAAGACTGAATTTTTATACAGGATGGCTGAATACAGGATACATCTTTCATCTTTAAAATTTTACATGTCTCATTAGATAGCCTAGTTCTAACACTGCTTTCTTCTATACGTCGCCTTGGTGTGTTTAAGAGACAAGTGTGAAATTCATTGTTCTTTCCACTCCTTGTTATACAATGGAAGAGGCATAACAAGTACCTCTGCCCTAGATTACCCAGCAGACAGAGGCCTGGACAGTCTCTGTGAGGTAGAGGACTCCTGTTTCAAGCGCTCAGAGCTGAAACGCTGTCCAACATGAGGGCCACCTTCCTTCCAAAGGGAGCCACAGGCAGCACTGCTACGGAATAAAGCAAATGAAGAGGACTGCCATCTGCTTGAGCGCCATTCTTTCTTCTTTCTTTTCTTTTTTCTTTTTCTTTGTTACTTTCTTTTCTTTTTCTTCTTTTTTCTCTCTTTTTTCTTTTTTTATACCATAGCCACTGTCTTCCATAGACCAGTGCCTCACCAAGTATGAAATGGGAATTTTATGAAAGAGATTGTGAAACTTATCTTACCTTGAAAATCTAAGTTGCTTGAATGCCTTACTTTCAAAATCATCTAATAACCTGGTGTTCTGGAGTAATTTGGCTCAAAATGACAAAAACTAACACCATAAAACTAATAGCTTAAAACAAGACCTATTTAGCAAATACTTCCATCATCTAAATGTTTGGGGAGATCTAACTTTTAGTATACATAGTACCATTTTGACTGTTTCAATTAAAAGGAAGAGTACCTTAATTTCTATTACAAGTTTCATTTTTGTATCATCCAGCTTCCTCCTCAGTTGGTCGAGTTCATGCTGCACTGTAGTAATCCGGATGATTGTGTAATTCTACGTGAAACAACAAAACCAAAACTGTAAGTGCAGCGTTAGTGTTTCTCTTCATTCACTGGGTGTCACTTCACCACTCAGAACCAATACTCGAAACCCTTGCCAGATCCCCGGCTTCCTTCCAGTCCGCCACACGTGCTGGGAGTCCGGTCTCCAAGAGAGGGCAGCTCCCTCCTGCTGGGTGTAGAGGTTCTTCCACTCCCTAGTGCTTCCGGAAGCTAAGATCCACATCAGATCTCCTCACAGGACAGTGCTTTGCAATTATATTTTATGGTTACATTTCAAATAATTTTTCTCTCTTTCACAAGCTTAGCGTCACTGTCAGAGTATATTTATTAATGAGATTGCTACACTCATGTGATATTAGTAAAGATAAACTGCTGGTTATACAGCAGGTCAGTCCAGCAGTAGTGTGAGTGGACCTGTCTCTGGATTAACCTGTAAAACTAAAATTCATGTTTTCAAAATGTAGGTTCTGATACTCAGCTCACGTAGGTCAGTCAACCATGGTCCCTGGGAGTCAGTAACCCCGCGGGGCTGGGGTGTATCTTGTAATCTCTTGATGTTCCACACCTTTAAAAATGCCATTTAAGTGCCATCTGAAGCAAGTGATGCGATGAAGTTGCCCATACAAAGAGTCACTAAGCAGTATCTGTAGCCTCTCATCTCTGACCTCCTGCTACAAGCTGCTCCCCGCCCAGGGGTGTAGCTGCCAGTGTCCAAGGGTCCAAGTCCAGCTCTGACACTGCCCCTCTGTGTGACCCTGCCTCTGACCACCGAGCAAGCATGAAGTAACGCAATCATGCGGCAAAAAAAACCAGGCAGGGCTGTCAGACGAGTCGGGGGCTACTGCGGACTGACCACGTCACTGGGTTGGGTCACCACTGAGGACAAAGCTGGTGGAAAAGTCAGCGACGGCGGGATCTGTTGCCCGGAGCCTGGCTCTTCCCCCCTGACTGATGCCTGCCTGGCCAGCACGGAGCTTGCCAGGGGTGGAGAGCACACCCGTCCGTAGCCTAATTACTCATTAAATCCTGGCTATCTTCTGCGGGTGCCAACCAATAAATAACTGCATGTTAAGCTGCCCTTCACATAAGGCTTCTTTGTGCTTAGCCAGAGAGACCTTAAACAAACCTGATACCACCTCAAAAGGAGCAATAACGTATCTGAACATAGCTAGTAATATAATGTAATGTCAACCCTATTAATATTTCTGTAGTGGAGTTATTTATATTAAGGTAGCTCAAATAACACACACTGGTATATAATACACACTCTTAGACTGTACATACACTCTCCCACCTTTCAGATACAAGAAGGGGACATGGATTTTTCCTAGTCTAGCTTCAGATTTGCCAGCAGACTTGCTTCCATTCATGCATTTAGAAAATGAGCAGATAGACCTATTGGGAAGGGTGTTTTCCCTCTGTCCTGTCTTTTTTTCAGTTCCTCTTTGATCTTTCCATGATTTGACACCAATATCGTAACACGAGACTCACAACTGCACAATAGTTCAGGTGCCACCACTCCATAAGCCTCAGACACATTTCTTGCCCTCCAAACTCATCACCTCTGTATGTGAAGTTTGGGATGATGAGAACAATTTAGAACTGTAACAAATCAAGATTTTGATATGAGAAGAAGCAGCAGAATCAAATGCTCAGACTAAAGCACTTCTTTGGTCTTTTTGAGAAGAAGAGGCTGAGGAATTCTACACCTCAGATCACTGAGGGATATTTAGCTGTTAAAGCCGGTTTAGAAGTCATTGGTTGGTGATGAATTTATTACTTTGCAAAAAAAATATCAGGCTGTGTAAAAAGAGAGATTAAATAATACAAGCAAATACCTTGGAGTTTGCCATATTGTTTGGTTGTTTTCGGCTCTCTCTGGCTTCCAACTGCAGGAGTAGTTTCTGGTGATAAAGCTCTAAATCTTGTCTCAGTTTGTTTAAAGCATCCTCCAGGGAAACCGTAGCTTTCTTAGCTTCAAAGTACTTCTTTTTCCATTCCTCACGAGCTACACAGGAAAACAGGAATGCTGGTCAGTCTTGGTCATCTTTGAACATCACTGTTGAAGACAGTAATGACCAACTGATTCACAAGATTCAGTTGGCCAGTGCACACATTAAAATGTAAAAAAAAAAGCAATCAGTCAAAAATCTTCATTAAAATTACATTCTCTATATATGCAATTGAATTTCCACACAATCAACTGCAACAAAAGGTACCAAGATATACTACAAGGTCCAAACCCAAAATTCCATTCAGCCTGGCTGTTCTGCAGGTTTCAGCTGCACAGTAAGTGCTCCAGACCCGTGAGGAGTGGTACCACCCACCACAGTCTGGAGCCCACTGCTTGACTGGAGCACATTCTTCAGCACTGTAGATTTATGCAAATTTTGAGCTCTGCAGAATTTGAACAGCTTAGTTTTATACAGAAGTAAGTCCCAACATCATCGGAAATAGTTATTTATACTTAACTGATTCCCCCTATGTCATTTATGTGCTATCCACAGCCAGCACATAAATCCCCCTGTAGCTGGTGTGGTGGTCTTATGGCCACGGATATCCGCCAGTCTGCAAAGTGACTTAAATGATTCCTTTGTTCAAGGCATATTTTAGGAAATTGGGACAACTGCTTCTCAGAAACGTATCAGAAAACCCTAGCTGTCGGAGGGCTGTATGGTACGTGACTGAGAATGCCTTAGGAGGATAATAAACACAGACTGGGTTGCTCTTCCTACAGAACATGCTCTTCCCCTCGTACCTTGTAAAGAAACATGTTTCCAAATGCACTTATGAAACTACAGGTCTAATAAAAATAATTCAGAGGTAGAGCCACTTCTTAAAGAACCTGCAGAAGCTGTTTGAAACCTTGTGAAATAACCTTTATTTCACCTACATGGATAAAATAATTAAAGACAAGGTAGGAGCCATTTAGAGCTTATCCCAGCAAGGTAAATGAGCTTGCCTTGCAGGTCCGTGCTACTATAGACTCACTACTTCAACTAGAGATCCTTTTTTTTCCTTTTTTTCAAAGAGCACTTCACTCTGCTGCAGAGCACAGTGTAGCCATGCCCTCAGAGAATAACTGGAAGAATCTGCTTTTCTTTCAACAAAGCTATGAGCAGTAGTTGAGACTTCTACTGATGTAGCTCTGTTTAACTACAAAGAGAACTCTCAAAACATCAAAGTGATTAAATTTCACCTCTGTATAACTGGAACATGACTTACTTAGGGAAGATAGTTTTAAGTATAAACTTGAAAATACTTCTACACAAAACCTTTGGGTGGGATTTCAGTGATGTTCTACTGTGTTAAAAAACAAGGTTTGTCAAGCTTGTCATGACAGGCTTGGAACATCCATGCCATAAGCTGAAACCATGAGACAGAAGGAACAAAAGGCATTATGCTGGCAAGTTAACTAGAAACCCTATCAACGCAGTAAAAAACTCTGTAAGAACCAGCTCACGGCAGGTTTAGGGTATGCCAGCTGCCCTGGGCCTCGGACAGCAAAGCAGCCTCTGGGCACCGTACATGGGACACAGCTTGAATAGTTTATAAAAGTCAGGATATTTTTAGATTTTTAAGTCTGCCACAAAAAAAAAAAGTGAAAGGAACCTCGTAACCTTGAATCTTTCTGGCCTGCTGTTATACAAATTCTTGGAGCTATTGATTAGCAAACTGCTGTCTCTGAAATTTCGCTCACTCTCAAGGAGAAAAACATTTTCACATTGGTTCCCATGTCATTTCTCAATCATGCCACATTCCAAAATAAATTAAAACTGTACCGTGGTATCTTCTCAGCTTATTTTGTTCCAGTAGCGCTTTAGCTTTTTTGATCTGTTCTTCTCTATTTTTTTCCATGTGCCTTCTGTTTATCTGCATTTGTTGTAATTGTTCTACCATCTTGTTTTCTAAAGATATTATAATTATATTTAGCAAACATCTGGACACTGTAAGTAGGGGGGATCAATCAAGATTTTTGTAATGCACCCATCATAAATCATGACAAAAGGTCTGTCAGAAAAGGCAGTAGAAATTCTTTTGTTTTAATAACTAACTTTTCAAAACACCCAGTGCATTAGAAAAAAGTGAGGAATCCAGCATGCATCCAGGCACTCACACACACACAGGTAAATATCCTTTTCTATGCCTAAACAATTTATCATTAAAACTATCTGTTCAAGATACATATACACAGCATACATTGAAAACTCTTGCTATGTGAAGACAAAAAGCCCTCCAGAATTCTCAAAATTCTTTGTGACACAAACTTTAGTGAAGTCTTGCCTTAAACTCCAGCTGGTGTAGTCAGGATGGCATCAGACTTCCACTAGGCTGTAAAAATAGTCAATCATCCTCTCACTATGTCGCTTCTGCACCACAGCCGAGGATCCTCAGCAGAACTACCAGCGGTTTTCTTTGCCACCTTCTCCCTTGAGCCAGCACTATTTCACCCGACCTCCCTCCTTTCTTCCTTCCACTCCCACGTACACAAACTGAGTTTTCTAGCACTAGGTCTCTACGAACAGCACACGTAGTTACAAACACCTGGAATTTTTCAAACATAAAGTCATTCATAAGGTAGGTATTTCTGTCTTCATTAACTATTCAGTCTCAACTAAATGTTCGCTTCTCTGCAATTTCTTGCAATCACATACTCACTTGCTGCCTGAATTGTAGGACCCCAAGCTGGATTTGCAGAAGGTGCCAGAAAAGGTGGACTAGGAGGCGAAATACATTCTTCTGGATAAGTAAGACAATTTTGTTGCTTGTCTTCATCTGCCTGTAGAGTCAGAAGACACAATGCTAAGTACGTAACTCCTAATGCTGACTAGTTCCATTGTCTATGCGCTGAAAGTGGCCTGAGTGAATGGCAGGGCGGAAATCGAATTCTGCATATAAGCTTTTTTTATTCTGCAACCGGTACAAATAATTACAACAGCTGGACTTCTGCATAAAAATTACAACACTGAACACTTACATTGCAGAGAACATACAGACAAAAACATAGACTATTGCTAATTGTTCTTGTGCACGTCCATAACCACACGTTACTGACACTCCCATGCAAAACCAGGAACAATGGGTTTAAAACTGCCACCTGGTTCATCGCTCACGAAATCTGGACTGACAGCTTCTAAACTAAAGTTTCTAATAGCAGATTTTCAATTTCATTATTATTTTCATTGGACTCCGTTATAATCATTTCTGCGCAAGAGCTCACAGGTGACAGTTAATAGTGACGGCTATTCTGCGGTACGATTGCATGTGGGTGCTGAGTCTTTCTAAATATGTTCTTATTCTGATACTACGACTATATCATATCTATGTTTTAATCAGAAGTTTTGCTTGGCTTGAGAAATACACAGGAAATACAAAATTATAAAAACAACACTTATAAAAACAATTACATGATAGTGTTAAGAAACAGTGAAAAAAAAATCAGCAAACATTAATAGGAATGAGATAATTCTGGTATATGTAGTCCCTGTTAATTTATAACTTCTGATGTTTTTATTGTTTAGAAATATAGTTGCTTTTTCCTTAGCATATCTGCTGAGTAGCACTGCATGAATTAACTTGTCTCAATCACTCTCAAATCTACGTTTGAGTATTTCACATTTCTAATGAGTTATCTGTTTTATAAAATTAGACCATTTCTACGTGGACTATATTTATTGCTCAAGATAACTAAGGAAAACACACCTGATTATCCAGTTTTTCACCAGGAGCAGCTGTAGACTTGCTAGTTCTGTATTGCTGCAAGCTAACAATAAAAGCAAAGAAGTGGGTGAAATTTCATGCAATGAAATGGAGGTTTGCCCTATTTTCTTTAATTTATTTGAAGTCGGTAAAATAAGTTTCCAGGCTAAAAATTAGTATTTTCCATTATTTTAGCAGAATCATTACTTACTAACCTTTGTGTTTTGCATACATATTCTGTGGTTTGGTCTTCCGTTGTTTTAAGAATTCCAGTGTCCTGTGTTCTGCCTCTTCTCAGTCTGGTGTCTTTTTGGTGGTCATTATTTTCCATGTTTGTTAGTTCTGTGACAGGATAGTGATGATCAAAATACACTACACTCACAAAATTCAAGCTGTATTGACTGTCAGTGCCTGGACTTTTAAACTTGTACTAGAAATATAACTGCTTGGGGACTAATGGCTCTCCATGCAGATATCCCATTTTAAAGGGAGCAGCAGTTAACAGATCTCTGCCAAGCAATGCTCTCTGTTTGGGCACAGACCTGTTACCCAGTTAATGTGAGCTTTAAACCTCTCATACTTTGGTACGATTTTCACTCTAGCCTGCTCAAAGAGCTCTCTCACCTCTCAGTTTTAGAAAACCTCCTGTTCAACAGCATATAAATAAACTTTATATGGGAGTGAAGGGAGGAAACCCTTCCTCTTCAGTAGTAGTGTAACCATGGGTAAGATGATCATGAAAGCTGAACTGAATATTTTCCCTGATATACTAATAACAAGATATTTTTCATCTAAACTTGCTATTGAATTATGCCACCATTATACTCCAGTATTTACAGTGGTGGCTAAGTAATTTTTTTTCACATGAATAAGATCAGACAAATGCATCAACAGTAGTAAAGCATTTCCCTATATCAGTACACCGTGATAAAGAATGACTCGCCCAAAGTAAAACTACATCTATTTGAAAGATATTACCATTATTGAAAAACTAGAATACTGTTCCAATAGCAATGTTACAACTCATGCTTTAACTACTGATTACTTAAAACTTAGCTTTACTCCACTAGCTTTTTAAAACATATGCTTTAGCAAAAAAATGATGACCAACAGTTGTACCCTTTTGATATTTAATGCGATTTTGGGGTGTTTGATTATTCTGACTTTGGTCACCGCTGTGGTTTACATGAAGAGTAAGAGCAATTCCTTTGGCTTGGTCATTCCGCTTAGGCGTGTTGTGCTCTTTCTGATCTTGGCTGAGATGATTTTGCCAAGAGGTCCGTAATACCGTATCTCTCTTTCCAGAATCCCCATCTGCAGGACTTGGATGACTTGGTGTGAAGAGAGATCCATTGGATCCATTCTGATCTGCATAATAATTGACATTAGAAAACAGAAATATTATTTTGTTGTAAATGTTAACCAATATTTATTCTTCTCCTTCATCATGCTCCTTCACTATATTGGTTAAACTTACCTATTTTTGTACATTGTATCTGTTTTTCTTGACTCTTGTGGTGGTCTTGCTTCCATTTTGCGTGCAAAACCGGAACAGGTTCTTTCTCATCCCATTCCAGGGGACTGTGCATCTCCTGATTTTCTAGCTGATGACTGCTTTGTATGTTTTCTAAAAACTGTTCGCTTTTTCCAGGTTTTTGTTGGGGAAGACTGGATAATCTTGCTCCGTGACCAAACCTATTGGCTTCTGCATTAAAGTGATGTCTGCGTCGAGTTGATGATGATAATCGATGAACACCTTCAAGGTATTCCACTCCAGGTAATAAATATAATTCAGGATAAAGTGCCTAAAATACGCAGTATATTCATCAGACAGGACAAAAGAGGAAATGTACAACATAAAAAAGTTCCTGAAAATGACACCTTAAAAGCCACTAAATCCATACATAAGGAGGAGCAAACGACTTCAGTTCCAGTTCTGCTTCTTGTTTTGAGTTCACCTTGGAAGACAAAGAATGGAAGCGTAACCAATAAAATACTTTTGTATCATTATTTTTGCCTCATCATCATCTTGTATTTTTTCATAACCAGAACTGTCTTCTGTAATGGCCTTATGGGGAAGAAGGAACATAGACTATTATTCTATTTTCTGACAAGGAATTGAAACTTTGTCTATTTTTCAATATCTCAGACACAAAAGAGTACATGGATGAACTGAATATTTTTTTTTTATCCTTTGCACTTTCTCTCATGGTTCAAAGGACCTAATCCAACAGTCACAGAAAAAGGTCTTTAATCTTTTTTTTTTTACCAAAAGTTGCTTCAAGTTGAGTCTAAACAGAAATGCTGAGCCTTGTGCAATTTTCTCTATTCACCTGATACAACACTGCACAATATTTATATATAGAAAAAAAGCTACTACTCTCCTATGTCTTCTTTCATTGCTTGTCTTGATATTTTTTGTGTGATAAACACTTACAGATTTCAACAGTTGTCCTAAAAACAAAGTCTAAGATAATCAGTGTATATTTTAAAGATTTGCTCCAACAGAAAAAAAAAAAATCTGAACTCACATTTAAATAATGAAACAGAACTAAACATGAGGCCAATTCTATTCTCAGTAATACCCAGGCAATGCCACTGATTCCCTGTTAGAGACACAGGCTATACCCAAGAAAAGGAAGAGCAAATGAACGTGATTTTGGTTTACGTTTAATTTTCATTTAAAGACCCTCACTTGCAAGCTGGATACAGCTGTTACTAATGCTGACATTGTTACTGTTGTGAAACAGAAGACTGGGCGGGGAAAAAACCAACCACTCAACAAATATTTGGTCATGGAGATGTATTTCAGTGAGGTTACCATGACCCCACACAACAAATAACCTAGTTAGTTAGTTTATTGCTTTACACTTTGTTATAAAGTTAAACATCAAGCAACAGTAAATATCCCAAATTAAAATTATATCTTCAATTTGTCACTAAAAACCTAGACTTGTATCTACCAATATATTTAATTCTGTATTAGAATAAAATATTTTATTAACTTCTTGTCATTCTAAAGGAAGCTGGAAAATTTCTCCATTTATCTCAGAACTATCAGTGGTGAAGAAAAATATATCATCTTACTTATTACCCAGTTAAAAAGACCTGAATTACTTGAAGACATAGACATATTTTCAGATTTAGATTGTGTCACAGACTTTAAGTTTCGCTTTAATTTCTTCCACATATTTTTTGCACGTTATTTATTCTAGTCTGTGTGAGTAATTTTAGTGATAACTCCAAGGAAATAAACAACAGCACCAAATTTCCAGCTTGTAACTAATTTCCAAACTGGTGAGAAGCGGGGAAAACAGAGGTGAAAAAGTATTCTGTACTTACATTCATGACTTCAGTCTTTGTGTATTACAAACTTAGAGCTGGGCTGATTTGATGCTTTAAAGGGTGTTTCTAATATACTTGTCCAGCTCTGCCTTTGTATTTGGGGACGCAGGTCTGCTCTGACAAGAGCAGCTTATGCTCCAGACTATTTTTTAAAAAAATGCTACCAGTGCTCCTAAAGTTATCTCTGTTTTCTTTTGATAATCTGCAGGAATAAGATCTGTGGTTTACATTATGAAGCAGAAGAGCACTAAAGAAAAAACCAAAAGCATTAACTTACCACTGCTAGTTTTTTCCCAATGCATTTTAAAAACCTGAATTTATCTGCAACTGCAACTCCACCCAGGTACTCTCCAAGCTTCTCCCGTAGCAGTCTTAATGTGACGTGAGGAGACACCCTAGAATGTTGTTATTCATTAATACGTCCGTAAGATCAAATAATGATGGCTAGTTAGTAAGAGGGGGAACATAATGCGATATACATGCTGGCTTGAATGGACAGAATGACCAAAAATGGGAACCGTGTTCTAGAACCGAACCTAATTACATCTAGAGCAGAGAGTCTTGGTGTGGTAGCGTGAGAACACTGTGTCACCTTATGGTAGCTGTATTACAGGGGCTGTCACAACATTAAATAGCTGTATTCATATTTTAGGAACCCCATACAAAGGGAGATTATGAAAGCAGATTAAATTTGAAAATTACTCCTTCAGAATGCTCTTGCTCATCTGCAGATGAATAACACAAACTTTGGAAACTGCAGCCATGCGTTCTCCAGAGAGATGACAAAGTCCTGGCTGGTCCAGAACTGCAGAACATACAGTGCTAGAGGAGATTTCATCACTGCCCACTTCAAGGAGCAGGCACATCCCTTTGATTTTGTCTTCTCCACACAAATTTACAGGTGGGTGTGTGCATGCGCACATGCAAATGTATTTTAAATCAAAACCAAACACTGCAGTGTGAACATTTCCACCTTAGCTCAAGGATGAGAGAGCTGATGCAAATATGACTTGCATCATTTCATGTACTACTGGACACCATGCAAATAGTAAAGTAATGAACGACAGAATAAAAAGCATCTCCGCAGAATAAAAGCAAATGTGCAGGAGGCACACAAAAGCTCTGCAGTACCATATAAACAATCTTAATTGCTCCTATGCTGCTATAAAATATAAACCAGGGAACAAATTTAGGCCTGAGACTATTAATCAGCCATGCTGATTAAGTGCTGCTATACCAGCTAGCATGATTTTGACCACGGCAGCTATCCCTCTTCAAACCATGCCCTGACGTAGCCTGGGGGCTAGCACACGCCGTTCCCTCTAAACAGTACAGACAAGGACGTGCCTTCCCTTTAGCTCGGACAGGTTTTCAACACCGACCTGTCAGAATTTTTCTGCACTTTCAGACAGTCCTATTTGCCTTCACTTCACACCCGAGGTATGTAAAACCCCCTCGGTTTCATCTCATAAACGCAGCCCTTCAGCGGACTAAAGGGCTTCCCTTGCACTATTTCAGACACCCTGGACTTACAGGACTGTCCTGGAGATGGTGACTCTGCCCTGGAGCACAGGCAGAGGAGACCCAAGTCTGCAGAGTGGACCCACTTCTGGGTCTCTGTACATTCAGCTCCCATTTATGTCTTCCCCAGCCATTTTTTGCCCACACTTGCTGCAGATATTAGCCCTTACGTAATTTATTTCAAACATATAAAGAAGTATCTGAAAGACGGATATATTATTCAAAACACATCCTTCCAAGGCCTTATGTGACAACAGAGATGATCTATAACTCAAATATCTCTCATTCACCATCACTTTTTCAAGCTGATGTCTCAGAGGAGGTATGCCCCTCGAATAGTCCTACTTATGTCTTCCCCAGCCATTTTTTGCCCACACTTGCTGCAGATATTAGCCCTTACGTAATTTATTTCAAACATATAAAGAAGTATCTGAAAGACAGATACATTATTCAAAACACATCCTTCCAAGGTCTTATGTGAGAACAGAGATGATCGATAACTCAAGTATCTCTCACTTTTTCAAGCTCTGATGTCTCAGAGGAGGTATGCCCCTCGAATAGTCCTACAAAACCAAACAAATGCAAGCTCTTTCAGTGGCAATTTTAATACCACAGAACCTTCACTGATAATGCCTGTCCAAACCAGCAAGAAAACCTAAATATAAGGCATTTAGGAACAGCAGGGAAAACATCTAAGTAACTACAATATATCATGGGAGAAAATTATCTAAGTATACAGAACCTGCAATACAGGGTAGAAATTTATTTGAATATTATTTGCCAGTGCAGATGCTAGGAATAATCTATTTCTTACTTGCTGCCACTGGCTAGCAGAAGACAAGTCACATCTGAGTCATTTCCTTCAGGGTATTCCTTCAAAATTAGTGCAAACTAGAGTTCATTGCAGCCATTTCATCTAGAAATAACAAAAGTATGGCTTCTGTGATGAGGAATAAATAAAAGATCACCGAGTTTGAGAAATAAGCTTCACAGGAACAAGAACTCAGGGCCACTGACAATTACACACTTAATATTTTCCTCTAATTTCACGATTAATGGAAGTTGCCTGTACTTAGACCTAAGAATACTTTTTAAGCTGACTCGGACAGTACTAGGATTGTCAAGCTGACCAGACAGTGCTATTAACCACGTTCAGAAGGCACTAGAACCGGCAAGTACCTGCTGTTCCTTCTCCCAGATTATAATAACAGAAGGGTTTTTAAATATTTTTTTGTTGTTTTCGAAGACATTGATATACTGGTCAGGTGCTAGCTACTGCTAACGTTAATGTACTCCAGCATTGTGCAGTGCCCACAGAATAATTAATTAGCAACTATTTAAATCTCATTACCAAGCAACAAACATCCAGACACATATAAATTCACTGAAATCAATGCGAATTCTAATTTAAATTGATGTCTCAGAACTGAGCCTTAGTGAAATAAATTTACACTAGAGAACACAAGGCAGTGACGGATGTCCAGTCCCCTGAAATGATTTGCAGTTACCACTCCAGCTGAGTATTTTACATCTCCACTGGAGATGAGAACAGCAAACAAACCGGATACATGCACTTATCTCCTCTGGTTTGGGGCAGCCTTTCGACAAAAGGAGCTGCAAGAATTAATATATTCTGCCCCACATGCTCATACCTGACTGCTATCAATCTCTTCAGCTACACAGCATATTGTCTTAAGCGGACAACACAAACATAAAGTTAAATTATTTAAAACCCATATTTCGTGCAGTTCAAGCTAAATTGACAGGTTTCACACAGGAGCAGACAAGGTGCATGTAAAGGCTCTGTTTCAATACAAATCTGTACATGATTTGATTCTTCTGCGACTTCTTACCACACTAGATACACACAGATTCTGCAGATACACACAGATTTTGTGCTTGGGAGCATAAAACAAACTTTCAAAGTCTGCAGACTGCAACTCTCTGTGTGAGGTTTGGGCCTAGGGTTGGGAACCAGGGTATTCTCTCACTGAGTACTCTCAGCAGCTCCCTGAGAGCACCCACAGCACATGGCATTGTGTGCAACCTTTCAAAAATACTGCTGAGGAAGGAAGAAGATACGCTGGTACTTGCATGGGCTATAATGATTCCCCTTAAGAAACATGGCTTAAGCTCCGTCTTCACACTCAGAGAGCTCAGATCGTCACATCCTTGTTCCAGGGAACTGACAGGCTCTCCCACCTTCATCAAGCCACTCTGCCTTGAAGCTGGCCCATTCCCCGAAATGAATTCAAGATTTTGATAACCAGGCTCAAAGAGACACAAATAATATAGGGCTGCGATTTTACAAAGTAAATTATTCTGCAGAAACACTAGCACTGCTCTGCAAGCGTGTTTTAACGGTCTACACCAAGGGCTGCACTGGAGCAAAGCCTGATACAGTCCGAATAAACATAATGCTAGTCCTGGGCACCGCTCACCCTCCAGAAATTATTAGAGAAAAGTCTCTTCTGACAGACACAATTGCGCTCCACAGAGCAACAGCTTGACTAAATGACTGAAGGACAATGTAATGGAACTACCATGAACATGAAGCCTAAGATCATACTCACCTTATAAATCCAGCTGAAATGAACTTGCTAGTAAGAGCTACAGGAACTGTATTCAGCTTAAAGTTCCACACTTCTTCTGGGACATAAAAAACATGGAGCTCCACCAACTAAATAAAGAACAGATGATCATAATGAAGAACAGATGATCATAACTGTAGACATATTATAACCCTCTTCCTATGTGCTTTGCTCTGCTCGTGTGGATTTTCAATCTTTGGAGGCAGCAATGATTTCTTGGATGTTAGCACATGGACTAGAAGAGTGAGGCTCTATCCATCAGTGACGACTAGATAGAACAGTGACGAGCTGAGCAATTTGTGCCTGAATGCCAGCTGACAGCATCAAAATAAGTCACATCAGAACAAGTTCAGCAACGGAAATGACACAAAAGAGAGCCTGTGCTACTGCTGTGTGGCACTGTGACAGCAACGGACAGCGCTTAACAAAAACAGTTGAGCGTGTCATAGTAACACGAATACTTCAGCTGAAATCTGACCTTTGCTCATCTCATAAAAAATGCAAAGCCCTGAAAGCTTGATCCAAACAGCACCACAGCTTGATCTTGCCAGCAGGAAAAAAAAAAATCAAAATATTTCTGATAGTTGCTAATCATATCAGTCATCTTGGAAGAACAGAAACTCTCCTGGTTACATCGGCAAAAAGAATAATTAGGCCCGCTCTGAGCACGGTTCACCTAGATTGTGTTCAAAGCCGTGGCAGTTGTGGGACTGTTAATGCCTAGGTCTCAGTATTTTGAGTGAGAATCAGATGCTATTGAGAAGAAAGATACACTTCCCTATAACTAGAAGCCATGCAAACATGCTATATATTGCTTCAGCTGTTGAGTTACTAAATACAAATATAAACTAGAAAAGAATGCTTTTTATATATATACACTGAGTTAAAAACTCTTTTTTTTTTTTAACTCTCAGGTCTCCCAGAAATGCTGCAGCGTCATTTATTTTAATACGTTTTAATTTTATTTGTAAAATCTAAACATCTTTATGGAAATGTACAAAAGTTCTCACCTGTGATGTTCGAGGTCTCATTTGACTGAATGACATGCTGGTCCCTGTACTTGATCACAGTGAATGCCAGGTGAGCTTTCTAATTTTCTTTTTGATCAAAACATTTTTTAAGAATGAGTTCCACGATAATCTGTTATGAGAGAAGTTACTCCATTAATATCGTTTATTTTCATTTACGGTTCTTTCCATTTGCGAAAATGGAAAACTTGTTACCGTGCTGAGGCAGAAAGCTCCCAGCTACCTGCAGACAAACAGAGGCAACCACACCTGCCACCCAAGCGAGCATCACCAAAGTAACCGGGGGGATTGCTAAATCACAGCCCTGCGGCTCAGAGGCACCTGCCCTGGAGTATTTCCTCTTAACATGTCCTCCCCTTGCATAAACATACTTTGTTTGTACACGATTTTCTACACAATTGTATTGTTTTCCTAAAGATATAGACTTAAACGGTCGCAAAACGGGACTCTGGCAGCGTCTGGGTTTCTCTCTGATGAGGGGACAATTGTCGTGAACTGCAGCCGAGCCACGTGCAGGGCACGTCGCACCAGCCACGCGCAATGTTCCAAGGAAACCGAACTGTGCTGAGTGACCACGCCAGAAAAAATCCGTTCAGAAACTATACACCGTGGTTCTGCCTAACCCTGTAAGCAGCTTCCTCAGCGCCCTCGCTTTGAAGGCCCTTCCAGCACTTCGGATGTTACAAACCTCAATTTCCAGCCGGCTCAGCGCCCTCGCCCTTCTCCTGAGGGGCCTGGCAGCTCTCCCATGGAGTCCTTCCTGCTCGCCTCTCCGGCACAAGGGCCAAGACAATCCAGGTGTCACCCCGGCTCCCTGGGGCGGAATTAAGGCCTCCCCGCACCTGTGGAAAGCGCCTGCTCAGAAGGGCCCTGACCTGCCTCCTGACACCCACCCGCAGGGAGCTCTCACCAACGACCCGGCTGTGACATCC
>NW_009696176.1:38588-50322 GCF_000703405.1 Apaloderma vittatum | reverse complement strand
AGATAAAAATTAAAATAATAAAATAAAATAATAAACACGTAAGAGTGAGGCTTACCATATTAAACAGAGATGTCTGCATCTGACTTAGTCACTTCACATTCCCAGTTTTAGTAAATAGAGACCTACATATCATGGACAATGGAGACTAGATGAGACTAATTTAATTCTAAAGTAAAAGGTAAAAGTAGGTCAAAATGAGTCACTCCTAACAGCTCCTATACCTCTATGCAAACCAGAAAGGATTCTTGGGTGGCTAGTCCAAACCGAGACATCTACTTTATAGCTGTTTAATATTGGATGATTGTTCTTGGCCTGAATTCTTGTCACTAGGCCCAAAGTAAGTAACTATTTGTATTTAACCATGTTTTTGCACACTCAACCACAGCCTTACATGGCAAGTCGCATATGTGCATCCTTGCAGTCTGCACACGCACACCTGAAGTTTTGGCTCTGGGGAAAGAGGAACCACATCTGGGATTCCTATCTTGAGACAGTCTGTATTTCAGTATTAATATTTATCTTCTTGATAATTTTGCAAAATTGTACTCCTTACATATTTCACGAAATATTCAAATATCTATTTTTTTTAAATAATTTTTTTTCTAGATCACAAGTTTTAGTAAAGTCCTTCTAAACTATCGGTATGCTGAATTATTTTGTATCTTCTATAACTGCTTCCCAGAAGTCTTTGTTTCTTAATTGAGGGTAAACAGATGAAAAATTGATTTTCCAAAAATTTAAGACAAAATGTCTGAATAGTTGAATAGTTACAAAAATGATGAAGCATTGAATATTTTTTATGGCTCTTCTTGACAGTTTCTGGAGATCTTGAAACACCACTATACAACACCTCACAGATAAGGGGGACTGGGCTGGTTGATATAGTCTGTTTTTCCTCAAAATTCTTCACAGTAAAAGTGCTAAAGGAAACCAGGTTACTAAGAGTTAGTCAGTACACTCCTGAAACACTGATTAATAGAGAGTTGAAAGACAAGAAAAAGAAAGCAGGATTAAATAATCTTTACAGCTCTGGATTATCATCTTTGGATTTCTACAGACATGTGTTAGGACCCGTGTCTCTCAACATATTTCTAAATAACTTAGAAAAATCAATAAAGAGCATAGTAACACATCTGGGTAATGGTACTATAATCTGTACTGTAAGGAAAGATGAAGCCTAACTGAAGAATTACAAGGGTTTATAAGAATAAAGGAAGAAAAAATATGATTCAAACAAATGTAAAGTGATGCACATGGGTAGACTAAACCCCAATGACTTAATTTTTTGTGTTAAAAGAAATGTGCTCTGCACTAACTCTTGCAGCTCAGGGATGAGATTTGCAGTTTATAATTGATAGTCCATGAAGGTACTAGTGTAATGTTAACAGTGGTTAGTAAAGCATGTTCAGAAAAAGAAGAGAAGAAACAGCAAATAAAATCTGTAAAATCCTTAAGTCAGTGTATGTTATGTTGTTTCTGAAAAACAAGCAGGAAGGATTCTCCATATATAGGTATCTGAAATAAGTTTGTAATCCAGAGAAAAAAATGGAAGAGATATGGCATGGTAGGCAAGAAGGTAAAAATGAGTCACCTGGAGAGGGACAGTAAGATTCACCTTAGGCTGCTCTTCAAGTAAAACAACTGAGGGCATCAGCTGAACTTCATGGGCAGGCAGCCCAAGATGGAAGGAAGAAAGGAGGTGGTAATTCACAGAACTCATATGTGGGTCTGCTGTGCCTTGCTACAAGGTACCGTGGGTGCTAGAAGTCTGCCTGGGTTCAAAGGCAGGCTGGACAGATTGATGGAGGTTTAGTGAGGGTTGCCAACACTACCCACCTCTCTGGAAGTTCCCAAGCCACACACGGAAGAGTATTCAAAAAAATATCCCTGTATATGTGTCCTGGGCATACCTTTCCCATAATATATTGCTTTTGGCTGCTTTCAGAAGCAAAGAAGAAAGCTGAATGTCTAGTCCAACTCAGTAAGGCCATTTTTATGTCCTTTCTGTGAGCCCCTACCATCTGCTCCTCTACATCTCACAGGCTAAAAAGAGACAATGGGGCTTACAGACTATGCTGTGGCGGCCCAGGATGTGATTACAGAAAGATTCTCTTCAGCAACAAAACCAGATGGCCCTGGCACAAGTGAGAGGGCAGCAAATGGCGGCACGGGGTCAAGGGAAGAAAATTTCTTAAACTATATTTTCCTGCCAAAAATAATGTTTGTGCAACTGACTACTTCAGTAACACAGTCTGGTCTGGATTCTAATGCTTTTTGTCTTATTGTCATGCTAGCACATCAGCACATTTCAACAAAAATAACATTTGCTTTAAAAAGTACATTGAAAAATGCTGATTTTGTTGAAATTTGAATTCCCTTCGAAAGCATCTCCTTCCAAATAAACCAATATTTTCCAACAAGTACTGCCATGAGAAGGTGAGACAGTTAAAGTGAGTGCAGAGTGTAGATCCCTGCTTTAGGCTCCTTATTACCTCCTAAAGGACTGAAATCCCAGCAAGGGTGACAGGTCCAGTTTGATGGTGTATGTTGTGTTGCACAGCACAAGCTGTGGAGGAAGAGTTCTGATTTATAACATCTCCTTCACGTGGAAGCAGCAGCATTTCACAGTGTGCAGATGTAGGAAAAGATTGTCAGCTCTCAAGGAGCAATATGATGTCCTCTACGGACATGGTAGGTGACCAGATGAAAAGCACTCGTAGATCCCATCCAGCCCTCGGGCCAGCAACTGAACCAACCTGGTTTTACTCATCTACAGAAATCAAAGTGTTTCTCTTATTGTTTGGGGTTTTTTTGGTTTTGTTTTTTGTTTTTTCTAAATGCAAACTTTGCACTACAGAAATCAAAGTGTTTCTCTTATTGTTTTGGGGTTTTTTTTGTTTTGTTTTTTTGTTTTTTCTAAGTGCAAACTTTGCGAGAATTAGCCACATAATCTATATTATAATTCTCAAATTCCAATTAATTTCCTAGACATAATAAATGCCTTTGCATGGCAGATGATTCCTCATAACAAACTACTCATATGCGTTTCAATACTGATATCCCTTCAAACACTGATATGCAAGTAAATGGCAATTAATATTAAACAATCTCTTGTGAGAATATTCCATCAGGCTACTTTTTCTTCCTATCCTCAATTTAGCTAAAACTTAATAAGAATTAATTCCAGAGCATTTAGGAAGGATTTACATTTAGAACTAACTTAGTATGCAAAAGGATATAGAGAAGACCTGCAAGCTAATAAAACATGTCATAAATATAATGAAAGAAAAAAAAAAAGAAACAAGTAAAACAACACCTAGATGTTCCTCAGCCTTCTAAGTCACCTTTCTGGAATCGAGCTAATAAAACATGTCATAAATATAATGAAAAAAAAAAAAAAGAAACAAGCAAAACAACACCTAGATGATCCTCAGCCTTCAAAGTCACCTTTCTGGAATCATGAAAATTTCAGCATGAAAGAAAAAACTTTATATGAACATAGCCAAATAAAAGGCAGAAAAAACATTCAGCTTTCTAAGTGGATGAGAAATTAAGATATAGCTATTGGAGCCTGACCTACTGAGGTCAAGCTTGTAAAAATTTATTCCAGTGAAGATCTTTCAATAAAAAATATACTTAATTGGAGACTAATACCAAAAAAAAAATAAAGAAAGAGAAAATAGAGATTGTTCCTAAGAGCTGGAGTTCTGGCATATTGCAGGATGAGGACTGATATCCTCAAGGCAATACTCTGGTGCCATTTCCAGTTAAAGTGTTGTTTTGGAAGACATTTACTTCTCCGCCAGCAGAGTGAGACACAAAAGAAAAGTGAACTTTAAGCACCATTTAGTAGGTTTTCAGTGCTGTGAAGCTGTTTCCTTAGGGACAGTTGATGTTCAGTGACTGATGGAAGGTCCATCCAGCAGCATCAGCAAACAGAGAGTTGGGCTAAAAGTACAGAGTTCAGATGACTGGAGGAGTTGAAGACACTATAGCAAAAGTTTTGTTTCTGAATGCAGAATGTTTATCATTTTTAGAAATGCAAAAGCTGATTTTCATTGCTGATTTTAAATCAAATACAGAAAATGTTGTCTGACACTGTTTTAAATTGTTTTGAATAGTAAAATACCCTGGGACCTTTGCTGCATGAAAGATAGTACCTCAAAGTGCTTTATTGTTGTAATTTCCATGGAAATTAACATTTACTTGCATGGTTATCACACTTCCCTTGTAATGTAAAGTAAAACCTTCTAAATCCCTTTAAAATACAGTCACTAAGGTATCATCAATCTGACTCAAGAATTGATCTATATTTCTGCTTGAGTTTGCTGAAAACTTTTGGTTTTCCTCCTGGTGTTGAGCTGTACAAGTTAATAATGAACTGAACTTTAAAATTCAGCAATCATTTCCTCTTCTGCTTTTTATTTTTCCCCAACTCTTCTGTTCAGGTTATTGCCTATCCCTCCTCCCATATCCAAAAGATTTCTTCACCAGAAAGGTTGTCAGGCATTGGAACGGGCTACCAAGGGAAGTGGGTGGTCACCACTCCTGGAGGTATGTAGAAGATGTGTAGGTCTAGTGCTTAGGAACTTGGCATTGTTAGGTTAATGGTTGGACTCATGGTCTTAAAGGTCTTTTCCAGCCTAAACAATTATATGATTTTAAGGTCTAAGTGCAAGTACAAGCACATCAAACATCCAGTCCTTACAACAAGAGATTCCCACTAAATTACCTTGATCCTTCCCTCACTGCACCACAGACACACACAGTCTTACCCTGTGTGGACATCTCACCATATTGAGTGTCACAATTCTAATAAAATGCTTATATAAAATTAACCCATACCTTACATAACTTATAAAATCTATAACATAATGTCAGCCTCTGAAGACACGGGTAACGTGTAAAAGAAGACGGACGTGGAGTAAGCGACTTAACAAATATTTTGCAAGGGAAAAGAGGGGGCCGCATCTCTCATGTAGTGGATGATCTTTTGCTCCACTGTCCCTTCACTAGACACAATGGGAGATATTCCAAGAAGCAACAAGAACGGAAAAGAACCAGCTGTTAAATGTGTCTCTGAAACTCCTTGGAGCACCAAACAACAGAGACACTGCTGTTGAGTATAAGTTAAATGCTGCATCTCACTGTTATATCCTCTAACTGCTTGTTGTACATCTCTGTTATTGCTAGATGGACGTGGCTTTCTTTTGTCTTAGCAGTGTGAAAGCTAACCTCCACTCCAGTGAGAAAAGTGTATTTTGTACATCTAGAATTGCAATCTAAATCACAGAACCATAGAACAGCTAAGATTGGAAGGGACCTTAGAGATCACCTAATCCAACCTTCTTGCCATAGGAAAGGACGCCTCTCAACTAGAACAGGTTATTCAAAGCGTCTTCTAACCTGACCTTTAACACTGCCAGGGACGGGGCATCCATAACTTCTCTGGGCAATTTATTCCAAAATCTTGCCTCCCTCATAGCTGAGAATATCTTCATAAGATCCAGTTATACCTATTTTCCTTCGATTTAAATCCATTTTTCTTTGTCCTATCAGTGGACACTTGTGAAAAGTCCTTCTTAACCTTCATGTATGTTCCCTTCAGGTATTGGAAGGCAGATATAAGGTCCCCCAGTAGTCTTCTCTTTTCCAGGCTGAACAATCCCAGCTCCCGCAGCCTGTCCTCGTAGCAGAGGTGCTACAGCCCCTGGATCATCTTTGTGGTCCTCCTCTGAACTAGTTTCAACAGATTCATATTCATCTTAGGGTGAGGACACCAGAACTGGATGCAGTATTCAAGGTGGGGTCTCATGAGGGCGGAGTAAAGGAGGAGAATCACTTGTCTCGACCTGCTGACCACGCTTCTCTTGATGCATGCCAGGACAGGGTTGGCCTTCTGAGCTGCAGGAGCGCACTGCTGGCTCGTGTTGAGCTTCTCGTCTATCAACACCCCCAAGTGCTTCTCTTCAGGGCTACTCTCAACCCACTCTATGTCTAGTTTGTATTTGTGCCTGGGATTGGGCCAACCCAGGTGTAAGACCTTGAATTTTGATTGGTTTAACCTCATGCAGTTTGCACTGGCCCATTTCTCAAGCCTATCAAGGTCCCTCCGGATGACATCTCTTCCCTCAAATGTGTCCGCCACACAGCATAGCTTGGTGGTATTGGCAAATTTACAGAGGGTGCACTCAATGCCATCGTCCATGATGCTGACAAAGATGTTGAACAGCCCTGGACCCAGAACAGACCCCTGAGGAACTCTGCTTGTCACTGGTCTCCACGTGGACATTGAGCCATTGACCACAACTCTTTGAGTTCGCCCTAGCTTTTACAGAAGTCAAAACAGCTCAAGAGCTTGGTGATAAATCAGCTATACAACTGAGAACCTCAAGGAACTCATACAACGAGTTTCTCCTTATTAAGTTCCTTGTGTTCTTCATACTGTATCAATCTGTAGCTTTACCTCTAAAAATCACTGGTTTAAGCACATTCACACTTAGATAACTTATGTGTCCATTTAAAGAATAAACACCTAATGATGATCCTTTCAGAATAGCATGTTGTTTCAAAGTACTGCTTTAATTTTCTTTTTTTTTATACACAGCTATAATCAGCTTCACAGAGGATTAGAATTAATTTCGATGTTCATTCACTTAACTACTACTTAGCTGTCTCTGGACATGATGCATCTGTTTTATAGTGGTCATGTTATTTGGGTGAATATGTTTTGTTACTACAGATAAGTCGTGGTGAAATAGTACACTACTAATGTTGGACAAAATAATGTTAAAGAGCAGTAGCAGCCGCCTTGTAGAGAGAGATCAGAGTACAGACCTATGACTTAACAATTCCAAAGTCCTTACATGGTTAGGCCAATGACATGTCAGGCCTTGGACAAGGTATGTATCACTCTGGTAAGCCTCAGTTTTCTTAGCTGTTTCTAGGATGCTAACAGTAAAAAGACACAACAAACTGAGATATGTGGCACAGTGCTAGAGAGGAGACAGGTATCATCACTAGTGGCCCAGAGGAATAAATGGGTAAGAATCCTGAGTCTTTATGACATTCTATACATCAAAATTAAAAATTTTCTGACAGCAGACATTAGAAGTGACCTAACCTAAAGCCCATTTGTCTGTCTATGAAAGCATCAAAGAAAGCAGAAAAACTTGTGGTTCAATTTCCACTTGTTTCTCTGGTGTTCTACTTTAAGTTTGTGCTAATGCCATTTAGGTATATTCAGCAGCTTTGACATTTTGTGCTTGACAAATTGATGAAGATTTGGTAATGCAGTACAGTTCTTCTTATCAAAACTTTTTTTTTAACAAAAAAGATTTTTAATTACTATCCATCCTAACCAATATGCATTTTACTTTTGATTAAAGTTGTCTCTAAGATCTTGACAATGCTTGACACACTCCATCTGAATTTAATTAACTTTTTCTTTCCTTTTTATTAGCTGTTGTAAAGTAAGAGAGAGCGGAAAAGAAGGAAATTTCAGTTTTATATGTAACAACAGATGCTTTTGGTAGCAAGGCAGAATTCTGACATTATTAACTCAGTGAGAGTATCTTAATTAATCAACACTTGATACTGAAGTCAGAATATATCTTCTGGAGCTTGTGGAATAAGTTTTAAAAGAACTTAATGATTCTGGACTTGGCAAAAGAAGAGTGTTACAAAGCCACAATTTAATTGGTTTATGCAGGATTTTTACAAATTGAGAACTTGCTGTTCAATCAGAGTAACGAAAACATTCTAATATCTCAGAAATATCTTCAGAAAAGAAAAAAAGATCTTTCATTTACAAAATAATAGCAAGCAGAGGAGTGGAGAGTAATGCGTGTAACAATCAATAGATTGTATGTTATATCTGCTTAACATTAAACTAAAAGAATTATTTTTATGCTAGAAGATTACATGATGCTAATCAGTGTTGAAAATATCTTAGCAAATGTGAATTTCATGATTGGGGATCTTGTTATCTCCATTCACGTCTGCTGGTAGGATAAGATAGAGTATCAAAAAAGTCATGATTCTATAGTGTGGCAGCTCTCCAGGGCTTCATCACACCAACTATCAATGCTGAATCCACACTTATACACATTTAAATCATCGGGTTTTTTGTCTGCTTTCCTTATTAGTGATTCTAGAAATTAAATGTAGCTGAAAAAATTGAGGAAGAGTCATAAACAGAATAGAAGTTTTTACTTCTAGTAGTCTGTTATTTTTCAGAATAACATCATAGAATATTTCATCTTGGAAGGGACCTTAACAGGTTTTTGTTCCAACTTCCTTCACAAGGCAGGGAGCCCCTGTTTTCAGACCACTTACTCTGGCCTTTCTTCAGTTCCGCCTCCTCCTGTGTGAAAGATTTCACAGCCTCCCTGGGCAACCTGTCCTGACTGTCCTCACGCTGTGAAATATTCCTTCATGTCAAATTGCAACTACCCCTGTTTTAGTTTATGACCATTGCCACAGAATCATAGAATCACAGAGTATCAGGAGTTGGAAGGGACCTCAAAAGATCCTCTAGTCCAGCCCCCCTGCCAGAACAGGATCACCTACAGTAGGTCACACAGGAACAGGTCCAGGCAGGTGTTGAATGTCTCCAGAGAAGGAGACTCCACAACCTTCCCGGGCAGCCTGTGCCAGGGCTCTGTCACCCCCATAGTGAAAAAGGCTTTCCTAATATTTTTGTGGAACTTCCTATGTTCCAGCTTGAATCCATTCATTGGTGGTTGTTGAAAAGAGCCTGGCTCCGTCCTCCTGACACACCCTCTTGATGTATTTATAAACATTTATGAGGTCACCCCTCAGCCTCCTCTTCTCCAAGCTAAAGAGCCCCAGCTCCTTCAGCCTTTCCTCATCAGGGAGATGTTCCACTCCCTTCATCATCTCTGTGGCTGCGCTGGACTCTCTCCAGCAGTTCCCTGTCTCTCTTGAGCTGAGGGGCCCAGAACTGGACACAAGATTCCAGATGTGGCCTCACCAGGGCAGAGCAGAGGGGCAGGAGGACCTCTCTCGACCTACCAGCTACTCCCCTTCTAACACACCCCAAGATACCATTGGCCTTCTTGGCCACAAGGGCACACTGCTGGCTCATGGCCATCCTGCTGCCCACCAGCACCCCCAGGTCCCTTTCTCCTACACTGCTCTACAGCAGGTCAGTTCCCAGTCTATACTGTCCTCTTGCCATGAACTTCACTAAAGGGGTTCTATCTGTTCAGAAGCCTCCTTGCAGGTACAAGAAGGGTGCTGTCAAGTTTACACAAAGCTGTCTCTGTTCCTATCTGAGTCACATCTGTTCCCTCAGCTTCTCCTCAAACGGACCATGCTCTGGCCTTGCCAGGCTCACTGCAGTTTACCAATGTCTTCTTGTGTTAAAATGTCCAAGACTGGATCACCTTACATAAAGAAAAAAGGAGTATCTGTATCTATAAGGCAAGACAATTTAAACTACAATCTTAACTCTGTCTCTAAAACTCAGTGCTTTGAGGCCTTTCAGCAATGTATGATGAATGGAGAGATTTATAACATGAATTTATTTAATTTTGGTGTAGTAATTGTTCTCTGAATAAAGACACCAAATTCCGTGTTACCCAGAAATTAAATTTAACACAATTAAAATTTACATCAAAACCACAGTATATCACCTTTTATAGCACAAGCCCACTAAGACATCTCTGAATATGTTAACAAACTTTATGCATATGTTATAAGATTACTTATTGTTACAAAGATACATGGAAACAATTCCTTTTTTAAATCTTCCATTCACATAGAAGGTGAAACCTTGCCTCCTACCAACAGCTGTGGGAGATTTTCCATTAATTTCAACAGGAGTCACAATTCATCCAGACTGTACAAACAGTGCCTCTCTCTGAATATGAATCTCAGCGCCAAACTATAAATAATAAATGTAGCATTTGATTGGAAAACTAGGCAAATGTTTTACAAAACGTGATTTCTGGATTAATTCCTAGACACTGTATCAAACACACAGCTCAAGGTGATTTAAACAGCCATGAGTTACTGTAGGAGCTGCTTTATTTCTGCAGGAGGTGCTGTGGGTCACATCCTGAATCCAGGCATGCCATCCCTATCCTCTTGTTTCTTAATGTTTTTAACATCAGCTGTAGCACCTTTCCTGCTATAAGAAAGCAGGAGGCATACGATTAACTCTGCTGATAGTTGTTTTCTAATTCACACTGTTATTTCTCTTCCTAATCACCGGGAAACTGCTGAGTGCGAAGTCATTGGGTACATCAGTCCTTGAAAAGGTGTATGTGCTTTCATTCAACATTGCCTTACGTGTTGAATTTGCAAGTCTCAGCTATCAAGATTTATTATTGTTATTATTTCCGATTATCAGAAGATGAAAAAGAAATATGATTTTCTCTGGCTAGTTGGTGCTGTTTGGACAAGACTTCCCCAGCTTTGGATCCTAGACTCTGTTTCTCCCTGTTCATATCTGTGCACTGAATTTTGATCCCCACATGTCAAGGAAGTGCCTACTGGACTTCATTCTTCCTCTTTTCCTTTTTCTTGATTTTTCCAGGATGGACTTTTTCTCAAGGCATCATGTCAAAGATGACACTTACTCACTGAAGGGCAGGTCTCCCACTGTCACTTGGTGGTCCTTGAAATCAGTGTATGTGGGTGAAATCACGACATTTTCAGTACAGCATTGTCACCAGAAAGCATGCTGCCGGTGCAGAAAGAAAGTTGTGGGTTCTTAAAGCAATACAGTAAATAGTAGTAAAATAAAATCAGCAATGCAGTAAAGCAATGCAGTAAAGAGGAAATTGAGTAAAAACTTTCCAGCTAACTGCATACTTCTGAAGGGGACCCGTGTGAGACTCTCAGGTTGCTTCCCAAACAAGAAAGGCCACAGAGGATCGAAGGGTATGTCTGCCAGAAAGAGTATGACAAAGCTCTTGGCTCTGTAGCTTGCCAGTGTTTTAAGACCCACCTTGCCCTGTCCACACAAAGTAGAATGATTTGTCACCTCACCGCCACTGCTCGGCTAGAGTTCAAAGGCAAAGCTCAACCTCAAATTTATGCAGAGCCACTCTCCCACATGCATCTGCATATTCTTGTCTGCACAAAGAGAAATGTCTCTTGCTGGTCAGAGACACCTTTAAGAGCAGCTGAACAACAAAGAGAGTAAGCTTTATCTTGTTTAATAATCTGATTCCTGGACACCAATCACTCCTAGCCACCTCCCAGAAGCACCATAAAATGTGTCTCCTGAAGGAGCAAGTTATCTTCTTCCATTTAAAGGCATAGAATCAGAGAAGTTGTAACTGGTAAGCTTGATACACTTTTCGCAAGCATGATGAAGTAAAGACATCAGGGTAATGGGTAATAATGAAAAGCAAAATCAGCAAGCAAGTCTCCATAGTCATATAGACTAAACTGACTGTGTGGCAGTTCAAATTTGAGTGAATGCCATAAACCTTAGAAAATACAGGTTTAATGAATATGTCTACATAAAAGCATAAAAAAGACAAACCTTTCCAGTGCAGTGTTTATATTTACAGCACATAAGTTACAAATTAAATTTACTCTGAGATGTGCATCTGATACGAATGACTTTTCTTTAGAGAAATATTACCTGCAATCATCAGATTACTGAGAGCAAAAAGGATCCATTAGTGGTGTTGGGGATGATGAACTGAAGTACTGTTTAGTGGGGTTTAATTATGCTAAAAGATAGAAGTGCTTG
>NW_009696176.1:34473-38557 GCF_000703405.1 Apaloderma vittatum | reverse complement strand
AGCGTAAGTCATACCTAGAGGAAGGAAAATGAACTGATTTTATTTAGCGAGTAGACATGTTTATTTCAAAAAATTTTGAGCTGATTGCTTACCACATTAATGTGTTTTCAGGAGCTGATCTATTCCAGTACTCTGCAGTTATATTGTTTAATATCACCAGTCAAAACATTGAAAAACTATGAGTCTTGGCTATAAAAACTTTAAATTATGAGATTTAAAAACATGTACAAGATTTTTTTTATCTTTTTGCTCCACAGATATACAAAATTCTCTCTACTATCAGAATATTACAACTATCATTATTTTAAAAAGCAGGATTCCTTAAGTGCTCACAAGCTCAGACTTTAAAAAGGGTGGCAAGAGTGAAATATGGACTTGACAGAAGTCAACGGAAAATATACTGTTAATTTCAAGAGGCCAGGATTTCAATATAGCAAAATTTAAAAAAAAATAAAAATTGTAACACCTGGCACTTCTACTGTCTGTAAATTAACAGCCTTTCTCTGGAAATGCAGTATAGCCAAGAGTTTAATTTAAAACTGCTTGGGATAGAAGGAATTGACAAAGAGCCTGGGTCTGGTTTCATTACCTTCTAGTCCTTTAAACTGGTAGTAATTTTATTAAAATGATTTAGTACTTTACTAATGCCAGAGGGAATGGACTCATGTTCCTTGTCAGGCTACTGTGAATCGGTGTATTCCTCCACTCCTTTGACTGAGGTGGACACACAACTGCTGTGTGGCACAGCAACAGTAATGTCCCTTGACCATCCCAGTCACAAAACATTCACTAGCTGTTGAGAAAGAGAAGAGAGGTGACTTGAGCAACCTGGTCCAGTGGGAGGTGTCCCTGCCCACGCCAGGAGGGTTGGAATGCGATGATCTCTAAGGTCATTCCCAACCCAAACCATGATTCCATGACTCTATGGTATGCATTCTGCTGCTGCCTCAACATGTTTGCTGCACTCCCCAAGTGAATGTGCTCTTGCAGACATGCAAGGGAACACACGCGGCAAATTCAACTTCAATATATAGCAACTATTCCCAAATGGGAAGATGCATTTCTTTAAGTTTATGCCCAGATGCCATGACACAGGCAATACAGTAACACTGTATTATTGTCTCCCACTTGAAAGGGCTTAGGGACTTCCAGGTCTTTATCAAAAACAAGGCAGTTTAACCTTCACTCCAGAGAACCAAGTCTGTTGTATTTACTGATACCTTCACAAAAAAAAGTTGTGTTTTATTTTTTCTGTTGTTATCTTTACATAAGCTTTTTCTGGATAGGAATGTGCAAGTGTTGACATCAGCACAGTGCCTGGAGAACCAGCATTTCATTACGACTTTCCACAGTGGCTGATTCTGTAGCCATGAGCTTTCTCCTTCTGAGATACCCTGTGGTGTTTACGTGAAGTGGATGTGACCCTAACAAAGAGGCCTGTAGCTGCTATTTGACTAATAAGCACTTATCCTTGTTTGAGCTAATAATATGCTTTAGCATTCTTACATTGAGCATCAAGGTATGTGACAGTAATTTTTGGTTCCTGTTCCTACTTCATGCTTTAGTCTCTGTTAAACCAGCTCCTGACTTATTCACAGCCCTGTAAGACCTCACTGACACATTTTCCACTCTTTCTTCCACGTTTCAGGGCTTGAACTCCCTCAGAAGTGGTAACTACAGAGCAACGTCGTGCATGAAACACAACTTAGACAAAATCAGCACTTTTGCTTGCCGAATATAGGAAATCTTCCCACTCCATTACTTTTATCCATATATCTTGTCAACAGACAGCCGGGAACTTGTCCTTTTTTCGTTAGGTTAGCAGTTGCTAGTATTCACATTCTGTACTACTAGTTTTCTTCGGCCCATATCTAAAGCGTCCCTTCAAATGTTTTAATGCATTGCCCCAGTATGCTTCTAATACATTAAAAAGTATTTTATTACGGGATGTGTAAGAAAGGTGTTCTTGCTCAGCCACTTGTGCTCATTTATGCCTAAATGTTATCAAGTAATATAAAAAATAAAAATCTGGTGTCTGCGATATCTGCAAAATAAAGTACCCACCCCTAGGCTACAGAGTCATCATGGCTCTAATAAGGCAATTTCCTAATTGAACATTAGACATCATTTACCAGTCATCCATTAACTGAATCTTGTATAAGGCTTTTCAGTAGGGAAAAAAACATATGTTTTCCACAGAAAAAGCTCATACTCTTTTCCACCTACCTTTCAGCTTAACACCTCAGTAGGCTTTGTTGTCCGTAACATTGAATTTCTGATTACAGAAAAGATGTTTACAACATAGATGATAGTTATGGGAAGTGCATTTCAGAGTAAATTCAATTTGTTTCCGCTGTGCTGTAAAAAAAAAAAAAAAAAAAAAGAAGTATAAACTCAATCTTGTTTATGATTTTAGAAAGTCATATTCATTAAATCCACGTGCTTGGCATTTCATGTAATTTGCTCCATAAAAACCAAAAATGTTATTTCTGTTTAAGCCTATTTGACTGCAGGGATTTTCCTCTCAGTCGTTGTTCTTCATTATGAATAGTTACCCAGGACAGCTCCTAATATTCGAAGCTGTGTCCTGCTCAAATCCCTGCTGAATGTAAGAAAGAGGTATTTAGCTGGAATAGTTCCAGGATAGTAGCAGGGCTGGGAAACGTATCTTGTTTAATAAGACTGACGTACTTGGTTTAATATTAAGACCTAATCTAATCCTGCTAATGGAAAAATTTAATATTCTGATAGGATCACTTAGTGAAATAGAATATTATAGCCTGTGTTAAGAAGGAGGGGAAAAAAGAACCTAATTTGCACATACTTGTTAGCTCAGTATGTATTTTTCATTAGCAATCATATGATTCTAATCCTTAACCCAATACCACTGTTTTCTTTTATTTTGTGGTTTCAGATAAAGCCCCCTTAAAGCTTTTTGTAAAATAAAGTCATATTTCACCCCAGCATGGTAAATTAAATGGGATATTATTTTCTGCCCGAGGTTTTGCTGGTTTTGATGGTGCTGTAACCTCACTCACTCAGCTGTGTTGTGGGGATCAAGCATACCTGCCATGTCACAGCATCATGGGTTCTTGAAAGCCAGACTGCATTTTTAGGTTTCTCCTGCTATGGACACTACCCTGACTGCCTCCTGATATCCCTTAAAGGAGCTGACAAGTCCTTGATGGAGAGAAATACAAAGAAATAAATGCTAACTAGTGAAGTGTTGACTTGAGAACAAACATGCAGGAGCTCAGAGGGATCAGAAATGAATGGAACTTCTTCTGCCTTCGCTTCGTGTCACACAAATGCACAGAGGAAAAACAATAGCCATGTCTTCAGTGAGAAGAAGACAGGCTCAAGTCCGTAATTCCTCATTTCTATAGGTTCCAGTTGGTAAGTGTTGGGGATATGTTTGTACAATGGGAGCCAGCAGTCATTCTCATTTCCCAGCTTCAGGGATATCTCTCAGGTATGGCCTGGGAATGCAGCTGGGGAAAGCTCAATGCTCCTGACATTGCTGTTAAAGTGAAAGGGAAATTCAGTTTAGTATAAACATAGGCAAATTCAGCCTACAGTCAACACAAAAGGGAAGTTAAAATCCCAAGGATTTCAGATGGCTCTGGAGTAGCCGTCTTCTGCAGACCTGCTTGGAAGAATTGCAGACCTTTACGCACTTGTGAAATTGAGGTAAAACAGAAAACCTCCAACCAATTTCCAAACCTTAATTTCTAGCCAAAGAAACTCCATTAAATTAACACTTTTGCTGATCTCTAAAGTGCTGTTTGAGCTGTGGACACAGCAATAATTAGGCTGCAACCTGAAGTCATCCTCAAGCCTATAACTCCTGACTGTCTGATACTGCAATCCCATAACTTAAATTCACTATCAGTCTAGAAACTTGGCTAGCTCTCTTGTATTTCTGTTAGATTTTGTTTCAGGTGGCTCCACCAGAAAATACCAAGATATTCAGGTCTGAGAGCAGTTTGGTGGAAGTGTGCTCATTGTCAGCATTAATGACTGTGGCAGGTATTTCCTCCCCCCAGCTAAGCTGTTGCTAGGCAGATTCCCGGGAATCTGCCTA
>NW_009696176.1:24463-34056 GCF_000703405.1 Apaloderma vittatum | reverse complement strand
CTTTAAATTGGTGGGGAGCTTATATCCTGTAAATAAATTTAAATTTAACTATAAGCGTGAATTTATTTTTTTCGGATATGGGCATGCTCCTCACCTCCTTCTTTACAATGACTTTTAGCTAGCAGAGGTCTCACAGGCAAGTGCAGGATAGAGTTACAACATATTCTTCAACTTGAGATTTGTTGTGTGCTGGGATGTGCACTGTTAGTGCTTAACATAAAACAAATATATATCTATGCTTACAATTTTTATGGGAATAGAATCACTGCCACCACCAAGGCACGAAATATTCTTGAGAACATCCACAGTGTGTTGGGATGGGATCTTCCATTATCTGTGTCCTGCCTAATGGGATGTGGGTACTCTCTTGTGTGGATCTTGAGAAAGGAGATGTTTGGGTTTGTTTAACTTCTTCTCTTCAATAATGTTGCAATTTTAGTGAATGCCACTGGATTTAAGAATTACCAGACAGAAGCAATTACCATCTGTCAGCATAATATGAAAAAATAAAAATAGATAGAATAACTTCAAGGTTTTTCAGATATGTCCAAATGTTCTGATTAATTTATGTTAAAAAGCCTTAATTTACTGAATATTAAGTCCTGTAATAAATTCCCAAGTGTTTTCTTTTCCAGATGATGTGATCATGAAAATTCTGTTATCCTGCTTTAAGTATATGGATGAATGAACATTTCCTACCAAAATACTACAGAATTCAGTTTTCAAAGGCCTTATATCCCATTTCACTTCTATCCCAATATATCTTGATGAAATCTTTCACATATACAGCTATTTTAAAAGCTCTAATTCATACATATTCATAAACCAGTTACTACAGATACAGTAATTTACATGCACATAAGGTTTTATAACATATTAATTACCTGTTATTCCTATCACAGGTAGAAACACTAGAAAGATGGCTCTCTCCTGCAATATAATAAACTAATTTTCAAATTGTCGTATTGTACTCTCAAACAGAGAGGTATACATTGAAGCTTGTTATAGTGTCAAGCCACATGATGCCATTCCAGATTTCAGTTGCCTCAGAGTTTGGATTTTGACAAGATTAAAGATAAGATTCTTGTGGCAGTGAGGTTTCACTCCCTAGTTATATCTAGACCATGAGATGGATGCCCATCAGATTCCTTAGGGCTGGTATACGGATTTTCTAGAGAAGAGACCACGGTCATGTGCATGCATCTAGTTTTCACGATCACAAGACCACGAAAGAATTCATAGTGTTTTCGTGGTCGTCTTCTGACATGCAACTAAAACATGTCCAGGGCATACACCACCCATGTTGTATTCACTTTTAAAACTACAGGGACAAAGATAGTCACAGAACTGTACAAAGGAACTCCTTTGTACAGAGCTGCAGAGTGATTTACAGATGTGTGGGAGGAGAAGATGAGCTCATTCTGAAAGAGCCTGGAAGATAAACTTGTAGAAAAGGAAAACAATGTTCATGTTCCTGTTTGGTGGTTAATTACAAGGACTTGAAAGAAACAGTGGGAGGGTGAATGCTTTGGGGTTATAGATTAATTATTTGTCTTGTTTTTAACTGCTTCAGTTTAGAATTTGAAAGGAAGTAATTTAATCTATGAAAAAAATATATTTATCTATCTCATTTCAACTGCATAAGGGCATTCAGTCCCTTGGACTGAACTATGGTTATTTCGTAATAAAAACCCCCAAAAATATGTGTAGGATGGGCATCAGGTCTCAAAGACAAACAGTTTCATTCTTTTGATTCCCTCCTTTCAATGTGTACAACTGTATCACAGCCTTGTGGTACATTCCTTGTGGAGATTCTCGATTAAGGAATTCAATAGTTACTGGAACAAAAAAGCAGATTACTAGTCTGCTGATCTCTTTAGGTGTCATGCACCATGAACTGGGGTAGTTCATGTAAATTCTGTCACAAAGGTGTCAACATTCTTAGTGTACCTTTTATAAATTCTCTGAAATTAATTCTATTAAATCAGAAAACCACAAAATTTTGAGTGTAATTTGAATTTATAGAGAAAGGTAAAATAAATTGTTATATAAGTTATAAACATAAAAACATCTTTTATGTTCTCATTTTTAGTTTCAGATATGAGGTCTGAAATGAAATAAGTGTTTAATTCTGCAAGACTTCCAAAGGTAGTATAAGTAATATAAGTAGTATAGGTAGTATAAGTAACCTATGAAATCATTAGTGATCCACAGCTCAGTGACTTTTATGAGAAGTCAAAAGAAGTTGCCAGGAAGATGACATTATACTTGAGATTTATCAAGAGCTATTGTGTGTTCAAGGTTTCTGGAAGCCAGCAAAACATCAACATCACTGACCTTTCTGCTATTGTTTCTTTCAGGCATCGCATCCTTCAATTTTCATGCAGTCCTTGGTGTAGGTTTGAACTACTGTCATTTAGCAGAAGCTGACTTTGTTAGTGCAAGAGGGATCGAAATCGGATTGGTATCTTATGTCAGCTTAGAATATATATTTACCTTGTAGAGCTATTAAATTTTTGTAGGGAGGAGATTATAGACTTTTCTTGTTAATGTGGAAGCATGCAACATGTGTTGCAAACAGAGAAATGTATAGATCTTAATTTATTTCTCTTTTATAGAGAAATAAATCTCTTTTGGATATGATGAGAGAGTTGGGGCTGTTCAGCTTGGAAAAGAAAAGGCTTCAGGGAGACTTTATAGTGGCCTTCCAGTACCTGAAGGAGGCCTACAAGAAGACTGGGGAGAGACTTCTGACAAGGGTCTGTGGTGGTAGGATGAGAGTTAAAGGGTAGAAGCTGGAAAAGTGTAGGTTTGGATAAGACATAAAGAAGAAATTCTTTACCCTGAGGGTGGTGAGGCACTGGAAGAGGTTGCCCAAGGAGGCTGTGGATGCTCCATCCCTGGAAGTGTTCCAGGCCAGGCTGGGTGGGGCCTTGAGCCACCTGATCTAGTGGGAGATGTCCCTGCCATGGCAGGGAGGTTGGAACTAGATGGTCTTTGAGGTCCCTTCCAACCCAAATCATTCTGTGATTTTATGATTCTATGCCTGATTGAGGTTATCGGGAAGCCCTTTATGCTTACATAAAGTAAACTTGCTTGGATTTAATTTAAAATTTTTCAGGCTATTCACTCTTCTACTGGTTCAGGAAATTTCAATGTGTATGTTATGCCCAGCATGTAAAAGCCACCTCACTGAAAGGGTAGATTTTGTGGGGTCTTTTTATAGTCCAAATTTTCCATTACTCTGATCTACCTAATCAGCTGTATTGATCTAGCACTTCTGTAGAATAGTTATAGTACATTAAGAGCTCTGACATAGTCTTAAATGGTGTTCAAATTTAAGGCAATTTGCATCACTGATATACTCTTAACGGTAAAGAAATAATTCAACACAATGTTACAAAGGCTTGAAGATTGAGCATAAAAAAAAACTTATGGGAACATCACATACATTTTGGACAACATAAGAAATGCTTTCCAAATTCATGCCAAATGAACCTGTCAAATTACATTCCATCTATTTGAAAGTGAAATGAGAAGCTTTTCTCAAAGGGAATATGCTCATTGATTATCCCTATGAATACAGCTCACTTCTGTTAGCAAGAAGTCTGTTAATAGGTTTCCTCACTGTCACTGAGCAGCAGAATTTAAAATGTGTAAGAGTTAACAAAACTGTATATATTACAAGCCAAAGACACGCAAAATATAGAGAAAGAAGACTTTGAATACTGTGATGAAGCAATTCAAGGAGGTCTCAGAAAATCTCACAGCATATATTTCCCTCATAATCACAGTAATCATCCAATTCCATCTTCCTTGAACACTTTAAATTATTGTTGCTTATCCAGTCATGAAGTAAAAAATAATACTAAAAAATAAGTCCAAGTAAGCTTGAGATATTTTGTATAAGGACTCTTTGATTATTTCTTTTTCCCCAAGTTTTGTTTGTGTATTTTTATTTCTGTCTTTATTAGGCTTTCATGCAGGTTTTTGGAAATGTTTTATTCAGGAATACAATATGAAATAGGAAATCACTTTTGCTTTTACATTTCTGGTATGAAGTTTTCTTGTGATCACGTAAAATATTGATTCCTCAAAAGTTTTCTTAGAAGTTAAACACTTTCTCTGCCAGAAAGAAGAGGAACACTGCTGTCTTTCTGAAGTGAATTTACTGTATTTGTAATTTTATGAAGAAACAATTTCTCTGCCTCAGTGAGAGAAATAGTAAAAATCAACATAGCAGATATTCTGTTTTCTGATTCTTAGAAAATCTGGATGCTAAATTTGATTTTAGGTGTGGATTTTACATATTTCTTAAAAATAAACTGCAACAACCATGAATATTGCCCCTTCATCCCAATTACCTTGATATTTTTGGGTCCTCCTTGAGAAAACAGCATCTTCCAGAAACAATGCCCAGCCAGCTCACCAGTCCTGAAATTCTAATATATGGCTTATACTTCCTTGCTAGATGATTTTGCTTGAGAGAAATCAAGGTAATTATTATTAAGAATATGTTTCTCTTGATCCAAGAAGTTTTCCCTATGTCATTATTCACAGTAAAGCATATCAGAAGGAATCATATCCAACTCATAGAATCATGGAATGGCCTACACTGCCCTGTCATGGGCAGGGATGCCTCTCAACTAGATCAGGCAACACATGGGGACCGAACGGGGATTGAACCCACCACCTTGGCGTTATCAGCTCCACGCTCTAACCGACTGAGGATTTTACCTGATCAGACTAGGAAGGTAATGACACTTTGTAGTGTGTTGGACCTTTTTCCTTCTTCAGATGAACACATGTGATGAGACCTTGGCACACACGACCCAGAGAAACTGTGGCAGCCCCATCCCTGGAAGTGTTCAAGGCCAGATTAGATGGGACTTTGAGCAACCTGGTCTGGTGGGAGATGTTTCTGCCCATGGCAGGGGAGTTGGATCAAAATGGCATTTAAGGTCCCTTCTAACCCAAACTATTGTATGATTGTATGATTCTATGATTATCATCATCCAACACTCCCCTGTCTTCTTCAAAAGGTCTTTCTCAAAGCTCTGTATGGAATTTCAGATGGCCTGCTGAACCTCTCTTGTCTTTTACTCTCCAAGAGTTAATGCCCTTTGTACAATCATAAGTAGTTTCAAGTCTTTCTACCTGCTCAAATATCATCCAGACCTTCCATTTACCTCTTAATTTTATCTTTCTTTTTCAGATTTTACTCATACCTTATTTTTATTAAACCTAACAATACACTCTGGATTCATAAACAAAGAACAATTCTTGTGCCTTTTTCATTGTACCTTGGTTGTTACCTCTTAAGACTCTTCTGTTTTTTTCCATTCCCACCTATAGTATAAAAATATTTCCTTGTCTAATCTTTAGCCCTTTTTTGTACCCTTCCTAACTGACTTGAGCAATTTACTTTTCCTTTCCTAAATAAAAAACCAAAACAATACAGGTTAAAGAGGAGGGTGTTACTAATAAATACTACAGCAATGAAATCAACATAAAACACCTCCCCGTTCTCTTACTAATTTTTTTTTTCTTAATATTCCAAGACATATAAGGAAAAATAGATCGGAAATGACTGTATTAAGATTCTGATCATGCATGCTAATCTATTTTTTTAATACCAGATAATTCCCAAATGCTTCTTATAATTACCTATCATCATTTAGTGGTAGCAGAGGAGAAGGGCTTTTTTTGTATTCTCATCCAATTGGAACAAGGTCACTGGCTAGACCCAAGGACAACAGCTGACACTAAAATCTTTCTTCATCCCACTTCTCTGTTTCTAGGGAAAAAAAAACCCCCACCTACCATTTTTGTCTTTGTGAGAAATAATTGAAGAAATACGATATTCCATTACTTCAGACCTCCAATAGGGTATTTAAAACCTAGGATTTTTCTTTTATTCTTTTCTTTTTTTTCACCCAAGGTCTGCAAGTAGTATTTCCGTAGCTTAATGGCAGATGCAATCCCATCTACATGATTAGAGACTTGAACTCTACAAAGCAGGCCACGTATACGGAAAGTGAAATGCGTCAAGACAGAAAATAAAATTGGATAATGAACCTGACTATTTAAAAATGCACAAAGGTAACAAGAGTTGTTGTAGTTCTTGGAAAAAAAAAAGGTAAATAACTTAAGGTTTATATCACTGACCTAACTTACACAAGATAATGCAGAACTGGCCATCAAAATTCTAAATCTTAAGTCACAAAAATTCAGCAAGATTTCTTTCCCTGATAATTCTGTATGGTTTTAAACTGGTGGTTCTTTGAAGAAACTAACTATGTGGTTCGTTACTTTTTGCAAACGGCCATTCATAGGACATTAATATAGAGACAAGGATATATATGCTCCTCTTTATATCTGGAGATGTACAAGAACCAACATCAGCAAGATTAATGGCAAGAATGAAGGTATATTTTCTACACTCCCTATTTTAACCTGAGTGAGAATAACAGCCTATTAATATTAGGACATCAAAGGCAAACACCATGCAGATTACTGAGGACAGTTATATGGAGTAAATGTGGCTGTTTTTTGACTTTAAAATATACATAATTTTAATGTGTTTAGCACTTGAAATACATTATACATTCAGAATTCTGTCTAGATCATTAGTTTAAATACTCAATTGCTCTTTATTTTGATCAATGGGATTCTACTTCTCAGATTTTTCTTTGGAGAAGAAAATATTTTAAGGTCAGGAGAAGGAAGTAGTTGGAAGAGGTCTCAAAGGACCAGATACATTCAAGAAATCATCAGTGAGAAAATGTGCAGGAAGAATAAGATCCAAAAGTGAGAATAAGTTTTTCATTGTCTATAAGAGAAGTGGAGAAAATAAAAAGAGTATTGCAATATATAGGAAGAACATCGAGAGAGATGATTCTGCTGTTCTGACTCTGCTCTGGTGAGACCTCACCTGGAGTACTGCATCCAGCTGTGGAGCCCTCAACACAAGAAGGATCTGGACCTGTTAGAGTGGGTCCAGAGGAAGGTCACAAAAATGATCGAAGGGCTGGAGAACCTCTGGTATGAGGACAGGCTGAGAGAGTTGGGGTTGTTCAGCCTGGAGAAGGATCCTAAGGGGGAGAACTTACAGTGGACTTCTAGTACCTGAAGGGGACCCACAGGAAAGCTGGGGAGTGACATTTTTAAGAGTGTGTAGTGACCGGATGAGGAGCAATGATTTTAAACTACCACAGGGTAGATTTAGATTAGACAGTAGGAGGAGGTTCCTTACTGCGAGGGTGGTGGAACACTGAAACAGATGTCCCAGAGAGGTGCTTGAGGTTCCATCCCTGAAGACACTCAGGGTCAGGCTTGGACGGGCTCTGAGCAACCTGATCTAGTTAAATATGTCCCTGCTCACTGCAGGGGTGCTGTACTACATGACCTTTAAAGGTCCCTTCCAACCCAATGCATTCTAAGATTCTATGATTTTACAAACACATGAAATAATGCAGTACAAAAACTCCAGAATTAGAAAAACTACTCTGAGGTAAGGCAGATGTTATGACAATTGCACATTTACTTAAGAAGTAAATATGACAATATCTTATTAATCTTTTTTACTGCTCATGATCTGCTCTCTTCTGAGTTTCTTTGCCAAGTCATCTGATTACAGAAGAGTTTTCTGTGCCTTTGGTGTTGTCCCTGTATGTTTGGGTGTGCTGTTTCTCTGCTGTATTTCTAGTTACACTTATGTCTTGTTAACAGCTGCCTTGTGAGATCCATGCCCTTGCTGATGAAAATTTTCCAATTTTTCAATGTAATGGTTTTTTTTGTTTTTTTTTTGATAGTGTTATGTCCCACCCAGGAGGAGGGGACAAGTGACTTAGATTCATAATACCCCAGGAAAGTGAACAATGATGAGACAAGTCTCAAGATCCATATACAACCATTTATTAATTTCTCACAAGGTATAGATCACTCACGATAATACGCTCTAGTTGCAAGACATGTTAGAGCAGGCAATATACTATGACTTAATGATAACCAGGAAAAGACTAGGTATACAACAAACTACAGTAAGCTGTGTGTTACTTAATGATAACAAGGAAAAAGGACATATAACAACTTCTAATATGCAGTGTTATACATCTTATTGCAAGGCAGAAACTAAGTATAAACTAAGCAAGCAGTATGATAGGCCTTGCATTGCTTTGTGAGAAAGGGGAAAGGGAAAGAAAGAAAGAGGGGGGCAGGGGGAGAGAGGAGGAAAGAGAGACAGAGATCACCGGTCTGGGTTCCTGCATTGGTCCCACCAACGAAGGCTCAAGGATGCTGTCACCTTTTCTTCTTCTCCTCCTGCACTTTTTCTCTTGGTGTCTTCATCTCAGTCTCTATTCCTGTCTTCTGTCTTCTGTCTATTGCTTCAACCACCTCTTTTGTCAAATGTCCCTCATTTATACACACTTTTCTGCAGTTTGTCAGGTAGAGGATCAAGGCACTTCATTGTTTTTGATAACCCTCATGAGCATGTGTGATTGCCCTATCTCCTTGGGAGATATGCTACAAGACAAGGCTATCCTGCCCCCGCAGGATTACCTGATATCATCCATATAGTTGGTGCCAGGGCTGTTCAAGGCATCTGTTTATCAGATCCCCTCTACCACATTCCATTTGGCACTTACCCGTTTGCAGCACAGGACCAGAAACTGTTCTTGTTTCTGACCAAGATGGCAATTTGTAAAATGATAAGAAATATTTAAGGCAAACATTCATACATCTGTCCGGTACAGATAGTCTGAGCCACACAGGCTTATTTTAATGTGATAAGCTCATGACTTTGATTTCTTCACTGCATCTTCTTTTGCATTACTCTGCTAAGGTTGAACTTCTCAAATCCCATTTTACACTTCCGTTCACTGACAAGCACATGGAGACAAAAGGGACAGCCTGATTATAAGTGACTACCTGCACTCAGATAGAAACTTGAAACAGTTAAATACAAAACTCAAGCCTGTAAGAATTGATGGGAGAAAGATAAACAATAGAGATATAAGATACCTATGAAAAGAAAAAAAAACCCACAATGGGATAACTTTAGTGACCTGTAGAGATACGGCAGGGTGAAGAGATAAAATGTCACACTCCCCTTCAGCTTCATAAAGATATAAAAGGCACATCCAAAATAGACAGGTGGATGCTAACAAACAATGAGCTTGGGTATGTGAAAAAATGTTATGTCCCTTGTTTTTAATACTGTTGCAAGGAATTCAGATCAGACCACCTGAAAGATCTTGATGTATATGGCTACAAGGAATTGAGACCGATGTTGGTTTGATTTACAAATAAAATCTCCTTTCTATGCTATACATTGTTGCATTGATCATTGCTACATTGTTGCCACAGTGCTGAAGTTTTATTTCCTGTGCTTGCTTATGTTCTTAATCAAATTATTTCCTTATGATTTACCAGGCATACTCTAACAAATCTGTGGTGTCGTACAATGGAAGTTGAGACAGGTTTGAGGAGTGCACAGCTGATGACACACCTTGACTTCAAAATTACCTCGAGGAGGTGAGGAACAAAAAATTAAGAGTGAGTGAGAAAAAAGTAGAAGCCCTTTTCCTTCT
>NW_009696176.1:13154-24432 GCF_000703405.1 Apaloderma vittatum | reverse complement strand
AGATATAGTCTTCAGGTGAGCATTATCTTATGGGTGTCCTGTCCAGGGTGGTAGTTGGTCAGTTTGGATGATTTTCCTCACAGTACCTATCTGGTTTCCACCAGGATGTGCTCATTAACTCTTTCTGCTTAAGGTGCTATTAGCACACATTATTAACTACTTGAAGAGATTTAGCATGTTCAGTATCTTCCTTAACATCCTTCCTGAACTCATGCCAAGATTTCATATCCACCTCAGGTCTAAAGGTTCCAAAGAGCAAAATGGAACTTTCACTTTGGACAGTTTTTTTCCATGTTGGTCAGGAGTATGAAAAAAATGTGCCTTCATCTGCTGTTTGGACTTCAGAGGCCTGCAGAAGCTACAGCTGGTCCACAGGACAAGAGATATTTAGTGGTTTATGTTTTAGCACTGTGTACAAAACGTCTCTGGAATTCACAGGCTTCAGAGTTGCTGGGCTTTCATACACAATGTGAGACTACTTTTAAATGTGTGATATTGGCAAGTCCATAACAGATCTTAAGAGCATTTGAGAAATCATAAAATGCTAGATGTGCTGGGTCTTCATTCTGACCATCCTCATCACATGCTTGACTTCTTTTTTTTTTTGTTTGCTTCCACTTCTGAAATCAAATTAAATGTTTATATTTCATGTATTATAGATTCTATTTACATGGGGATAGGTGATATACAGCAGAGACATTCAGCTATGTCTTTGTGCATATGAATAGACTGCTTCTCTGGTGCCCCATTCCAAGCAGAAGCCAAACAAAAAAAATATCTGTCATCTGTGCTGTTGTGCCTCTTCCATGTCCTTACCTCAAGCTCATACAAATTCATGAATTAAATTCCTGAACCAGTTTTTCTACTGTTGTTCCACAACTGATCTCCTCAGAGAAACTTTCAGTAAATATAGGAATACCTTTTCTTTGCAGGATTTATTAAATTCTTCCCCCACAGGCCCATAAAGATTAATGGGAATTGGTAGCATAGCCCAGTAATCTACATGGAAGTTCTCCTCCGAACTTCAACTTATCCTTCACACACTATGAAGTATTGCACTCTGCACCACTGCAGTGTTCAGCAGTACTCACAGCGCTTTTTTTCACTCTCTCCCATCTTTCCAGCTTATGTTACCATCCTAGCTTTCTCATTAATAGTCCTAATTTGTCTACTCAGCTCATAATATTTTAATGTATAGCCACAATAGATGTGGAATAACTGCGTAACTGAGTGGTGCAGCAATGCCTAAGCTGGATTATTTCCCATAATTTCATATTTTTCTTTGGGGCTGCGTATTATTCTTACTGCCTATGGTATTACTTCTAGGCTAAAATATGATTTCAATAGGTTTCCTGTTAACTCACCTATCCTACTCCTATAGCTTATATCTCCGCATCAGGCCTGCATAAAAAGGTTATCTTCTCTTTCTTCCTTTCCCAGGACAGATAAGCTTCCCTTAGGATTTGAATCCATTCTTACCTGGGTTTGATTAATTTCCTTATTGACACCTCCCGTAAACCAGGTGTAGGGAAAAACCCTTTCATATATTATTTTATCTTCTATTTAGGAATTTTCAATGTTTTCCAGTTACAAGTGCAGGCCTGTGTTCAGGGTCTGTTTTGAATTTCTCATCTCATCTTGTTAATAGAACCCAGACCTTTCTCAACGGTCCAGAGCATTAACTTTAACTAGGAAGTCTATGTGTTCTCATATAAGTTTCATAAGTGAGGACTGATAAAAGTTTTATTATTTTCTGTTTCTCCTAATCAGAAATTTAGGTCACTTCTAAATATAAATTAAATTCTTGCTTTTCTTTCTTTTGTTTACAAGTGCTTTGTTTACTTTAGGGATCCCATTTTCCCTATTATCTTAATCTGGCATGATGTCTTTGTTTCCATGTACAACCTTTCTGGCTCATAAACTCACTGCCTGCTTCACTAAAAGTCTTGTGTAAACAGTAACTTTCACTACATTACATGCACCTGCCAAAGGGTAGCAACAAGAGATAACTCCATTACATCTAAATTACATAGCTTCTTTGGTGAGAAAACTATTTTCAGAGAGGCTGCAACCACAGCTAGCAACTTTGGTATGCAGGTAGTGCCTCACCTTTTGCTCTTGCCAGCAGAAGTTCTTCTTGCCCATAGAATGTGTTCATCCCTAGAGCAGAGCACAGAGTCCTGCCCCTGAGATTTTGCCATCATCTCAGACGTTCCTTCTGCATTTCCAGTACTAGCTGGACTTCAGGCGAACAAGGTCTGGTGTCCCCAGTGACCAGATTTTAGAGAAGAACGAAATGAGAGCACAGGTCATGGCTCCCACCAGCCATTTCTCTTTTGACAGTCCATCGCCCATTCAAGATCTTGCTGATTCATTTATTGCAACAGATGCAGATGTCAGTAGAAGGTCGTGTGTGGGCAGAAACTGCCTGCAGGATTAATTCAAGATGAGGCATGTATACGAGACCTTTATGTTGCAAGCTGGTTTTTACAAGAGTTCCTTTAAAACACAAAAATCTCCTGGGACATGTCTGGTGCCTGGTGCTATATACTAACACAAAATATCACTTGTTGAAAGGACAAGGTTATGCTAGGACTGAGTCACTATCGTACTGACTAGGACTATTCCTTACGCTTTTTCACTGACATTTAGATACTCTAGTATAACAAATGGCCAATTTCAAGAACAGACATATTCTCATTTTCATATTTTCATCATAAAAAGATTTCATCAGTTTTCTTGCTTTCTCCAACAAGAAAATACCTTTTCTACTTGTATGACACAAAAAAAGCCTGAAAAATAACAAAAACCACCACCCTACTTAAAGACTGAAGATAATTGCTTGATTTCCAGACATTGACTGTAATAAACTGAGCAGTGAAAATTAAACACACTATAATTGTTGGTAATAACTGAATGGTTTCTTTGATGCCCACATTACTCTTTAAAAGGAACAGAAAATATGATTGTGAAGGATATATTCTCACTTCAATGATTTAGGCAACAATATCAAACTTAGAATGCCTAATGCAGGTAGTCCCTGGACCTAATGGATGCTCTAAGTTGCTGGGATAATTTCTTCTGCTGAAACACTCAGACTTGCTGATACAGACAGACTGAAATAGAAGCTTAACACGTCCATGAAGTTCGACGCACAGGAAATTTTTTGAGTTGTTATCCACAGGGCAGTGGAAAAAGGGACACTAAATAAGAGCTGAATATTTCCTTCTAGCAAGCATGAGCACAGGATACCTCAATATCTTTGATATGAGATGCTTTAGAGTAACAAAGTTATCTATCTGGGGCAAGAACATCTACTGAGATCCTCCAAGAGTTGCCCAGCCTTGTGCTCAGTCATCTGAAAGTGCAACACTCTGTAACTCTTTGCATATACTACACGCTGTCAATTCACAATTCAAGCTAACAGGCAGATCATGCAGCCAAGGGAATCTGGAGAACAATTTAGCTCTTCTTGGAGCAAATATCTGGTTGAATAACTTCCTGTACCATCAATCTGTAGCTCAGTCTCATCCTAGGATCTGATCTCCAGGCCTGGTACTGGTCTACTATGGCATTCTCTCAGAGCAGTGTTTTCTGCCCAGAGATGTGTAACAGTGACACCAGTGGACATACTACGTGGAGCAACACCTGATAGAAGAGGAATTTCAAAGACCATGCCAATTAACTAGAACAGTTTAATCTAATATACATGAGGAAAGTCCCCAGTGGCTGGTAAAACCAAAAAATACAGACCTTTATCAGAGTTCACAAATACCAGCAGATGAGATAAAACAGTGAGAGACTTAATATTAAGAATAGATCTTCCATGAATCTCTGTCCTTTTCCTCTCCTGCCAGCACCTTTACCATTCTGTCTTAGCCATGCAGTCTTAAGAGGTGAATTGTCCATCAATGTTTATTTTCACAGAAGCTTTCTCATACTTCCTGGGGCCTCTTGTACCAGTGGACTGGAAACTATCTAAAAAGTGACATGCAGTAGCAAAACTCGGTGATGTTCTTCACACAAATGAACCTAGTACATTAAAAATAGAGCTTGACATTCCTGAGTGTAAGCACATAAATATATTCATGTGTTTCTCAAACCTGACTCTCCATCACAAACATGGAAAATTCATTTAACTGTTGTGGAAAAAAGAGATGTAAGTTCTTATAAGTAATACCATAAGAGGGACATGGATGTGTTGGAGTGTGTTCAGAGGAGGCCACAAGGATGATCCAGGGGCTGGAGCAGCTCTGCTACGAGGACAGGCTGCGGGAGCTGGGATTGTTCAGTCTGGAAAACAGAAGGCTTCGGGGGGCCCTAATAGCTGCCTCCCAATACCTGAAGGGAACCTACAGGAAGGCTGGGGAGGGACTTTTTACAAGAGTGTCCACTGATAGGACAAGGGGAAATGGGGTTAAGTTGAAGGAGTATGGATTTAGATTGGACCTTAGGAAGAAATTCTTCAGTGCAAGGGTGGCAAGACTTTGGAATAAATTGCCCAGAGATGTTGTGGTTGCCCCCTCCCTGGAGGTGTTCAAGGCCAAGTTGGATGGAGCCTTGAGTATCCTGATCTAGTTGAGAGGCGTCCCTGCCCGTGACAGGGAGATTGGACTAGCTGATCTCTAAGGTACCTAGGCCATTGTATGGTTCTATGATTCTATGATATCTACAGGATTTAGTCCCATTGTTCACAGATTCTTTTATTGATGCATTCTGGTAAGCTTACACCACCTTTCACTGTGTTTACATGCCAGATTAGTTTTTCTGAAGAATGTTAAGCTTGTATTCTTGAGAGACCACCTTTGGAAGATATCCTTGTTGGGTTTTGCATTAAAATATAGAGTGAGAATCAGTATCATATAATTGCCAAAGGTTTGAGAAAAAATAACATGCTTAAGGGCATGAAATATGAACATTAAACTAATGGCAGTGGTTGTGTTGCTGTTTTATAAGAAAATTCTGCAGACACGTCAAAGGAATTCCTTTTTAATGTCATCCAACAGACATCAGCTGAAAAGGTTCTCTGAATACCATGTTGTGAAATGCTTCTCCTAAATCTCTGAGAAGTTTTAAGCTCTATCACTTGTAGGACTCTTAGAGAGAAACACTGTTACTGTGAGGAGGAGGATGGATCAGAACTGTCACCCCTCTCCATTTCTCACCCACGGCATTCAATGCTTGGAGAGTTTCCCGAGTGATATCCCATATTATTCCACATTTGCCATGAGAAGCAGTAAGTTAAAACTAAAGATAATAAGCACATATTGTGAATTCTTTCCTCTTGAATCTCGTTTGTAGTTCAAGAAAAGACAACTTCAGATTCTTCAGTTTTTTCTCTCCATTCTCTATATCCTTGTTTTGGTCTATTCTAATACATAATATGGTATTATAGGAATTCTTACAAGCAAAATTCCATTGTATAGTTTCATGACACTCTGTTTAAGTTAAGAGCTTTATTTTTTGTTCAAAAACTATTCTCAAAGCAAATTTAATATTACTCAAAATATAGCAAAAACCAATTCTCTTTTAATTTAGTATCCACATTAAGGCCACTGTAAACTATTTATACTAAAGCCAGCCCACTTTTAATTTGGTATCCACATTAAGGCCACTGTAAACTATTTATACTAAAGCCAGCCCACAAGTGAGTGAGTAATGCATGTGTCTATGTTTCTGTATATGTGTATGTAGCCCATCTACACCAGATTTCCATCAGTTTAAGAGAAACTAATTGTAGATTGCTGCAGAAAAGGTCTTTTGTTTCACCCTGTCTCTTCACATCTTCCTGTGGATGATGTGATGGCCCATGTGGTAAGTAACACCAGTTCCTTGCTTTGACTGTAAATTAACTCTCTGAACTCACTTTCTGGATGAAAATTAATCTGACTGGCAGTGCAGTTGCGTAGTGTCAAGTGCAAAGTCAAAGGAAACAAAAAAGAAACAAAATATGTTCTATGCCCTAAATTATCAGCTGTGAAGACAATAAACCATCTTTTCAGCTCTATCCTCTTATATTTTCTTAGATGTTGCAATAAGTTTTATAGTATGTTTTGTCTTAATTCAGATATTTGGAAAATTAAAGCAAAATGTAAAAATAAAGACAGACACAAAAATGCAGTCAAAAAAACAAAGTTTAACAATTCACTCATATTTGATGTTTACCTATTCTGTAGATTTTTTTTCAGATTGAGGCAGGTATATTTTTAAAAACCTACTCTACATTTTAAAGACCTATTCTGCAGACATTAAACACTGAAGCGGTCTTTCACCTGCTTTTTCTTTTACAAGTGAAATGAAGAGCCTAAGGATTATTTTAAACCTTTTCCTGGATTCTGGTTAGCAACTTTATCAGTTTGGAATCTCTGAGTAGTGATAGGTGTGGGTGGTTATTTGCTTTATGGATTCTCGCTTGATTAATGGATCTTTATTCTGCTTAAAAATACATATCTTTTATAATCTGCAAACAAGAAATCCTGAATGGCCATCTGCACTTGGTTTTCGTGAACATTCTCAGCAATTAGTTAGATTTGCCATGACGTAATGTGTCTGTGCATGTTATTATAGAGAGGCACAGAAAGGCCACACCTTGTGTGTGTGGAGGACAAAAACCTTAGGCATGAAGCTTTCTCTGTATTTCAGATAATCTTGAATAAATTACTTTTATTTGAGACTGTCTGCTGAATGCATAGTGGTAATTAGACAGGATTTTTAAATAAGAGGGAGAAGGTGATGGTAAACAGGGCTTTTAACTGCACATTTCCATACAACACTGTTAAAGGTTTTGTGGATCCATAAAGGCATGCAGAAGACAGCATTTAGTTCTGGCCAGGACAGACACTGGTGATTTCTCTCATCCCTGCAACACAGAGATCACAGCATCTGCTGTGCAGTGGCATTACACTGTGCACCCAAGGATCCATCAGCAATCAAATGCAAAAAAATTTGCTGAGTCTCTTGAACCTCAAGGTTCAAGATCTCTTTTTGCTCCAAGGCATGGAGTTAGAAGAGTGTGAAGAGTCCCAGTGGAAGCAGATGACTTTTGCACAAGTGTTGTTTTCATCACACCTCACTGACTCGAATAATAATTAAAAAAAAGTTAAAACTTGGAGTTTCTTCCAGCTCAGTACCATAAAAACATTACAAGTTCACAAAGACAATAAAAAAAACAGGAATTGCTTCTTTTTACATTGGGGGTTAGGGAAATGTCAGTAATACATTTTGAGTTTTTGTGGAGTATTTTAATTTATAGATCAGTGAAAAGATAAAAATGCACCAATAAACACAGGTAAATTTAGCAAAGATTATTAAAAATTTATACCCTGTTACAATGCTTTTAATATCATAGCCATATGTGTTTGTCAGCCTAAGAGGTTAGGTAGACTTCAGTAGTTCTAAGAAATACGACTGCTTTTACGTGTTTTAAAACATTAAAAAAAATCAGCCAAAAACAATTAAAAAGCTCAAGCCCAGACATGATGAAATTTAGGATTAACATAACTGAAATAATTAATGAAGTTTTCACATGAGATACACATCAAGAACATTGTCAGAATAAAGACTTGCAAGCTCTGAAAAATTAGAGATATCTAGTTGAGATAATTTACATAAATATTCCATTATCTCTGGGCTTCATTAATTCACTTAATGGCAATATTGACATGTGGAAACTCTTACAAAAAGAAATTATTAATAAAGTTCTGCATGCAGGCTGCTTTGACACTGTGGGACATATCTTCTAATAAGAGCTAACACTGTCATGGAATATGTACAAAGTAATATTTTAGATGCATTTGAGGTTGGGATTTGTACTGTTTATGTTTTTGCATGAATTTTCAGAAGTAGAAAACCACACGGCAAATTGATTGGCTTCACAGAAGTCAGCCTTACAAAGCCCCAGAAAGAATCAGTGGGATGAAGTCTTTTTTAAATGTTTAACTCCTTTCTGCCAGTCTTCCCCTTTCCAGTTGAAAGGTAGTCCAGTATTTAACTGACCTTTATAAAAAATAAGCCACACTTAAAGTCTGATCTGCAACTATATTACTGAAGATTCAAAGAGGAAGAGAATAGGTACGTGGGTCCCTTGCTGTCCAACAGAGATCCATCCCCTTTGCTTCTGGGCAACCTTTTCACTGCAATCCCTCCCCTCTCAGACAGCTATTCCGTTTCTGTGTGCATCCCAGCAGAGCGTATGAGCACTCACCCCTTTATTTGTCACAGTTCCTGTTTACAGCAGCATACAAATGTCTCCCTTTTTTTTTTTTCTGAGGTTGCTGCTCTTTTAATAGATGCCTGGCCCACGAAGCTCTCTCTTGGTTAATTTTGCATTTTGAGAGGCAATCCCAGCAACAAAATCTCAGTGTGGCCTTTTTCATTTGAGTGGTTTTGGATCTTCGGATTCACGATGCATCTGATGGCACCTAAAATGTTAGCAGCAGGTCATTAAAGGGCTGCTGGTTTAGACCTAGATGTGTAAAGACATATCAGGAACCTATATGCCTCCATACGGGTTTGAAATACAGGTCCCACAGGTACACAGCAGTGTAAATTCCCACTGCTGGGTGTTCATAAAGCCATTTACTTCTGGCTGGCAGCACTGAGCAAATAAACCCTGGCTCACACTCAAGTCCTGTCAGGAGCCACTAAACATCAAATTCCTGACTTCTGCAACTACTGGAGCCTGGTGCCATCACCACATCGAAAGCGTACCCATGGCCACTGTGGTCACACAGCTCTTATTTACCTCCTGCTCCTTTTCCTGGAAACAGCAGAGTATCTTATTGTTTCAGGATCAGAAGGAGACAAAACTGCCTCTGATTCTCTTCCTACCATCTTGCAAAGATACTGACGTATGATGTAACATTTCTGTGCTCATCTTTTTCTCCGACGTCTCCATAGCCCTCATTGTTAACAATTAAAAATAAATTCATTGTCTTAACTGTCACCTGATAACTCAGGCCTGCAGTTGCCTGGTGATTTTCTTATGTTGTCACTATGTTGTTCGCCTTTTGTCAGACTACTTTGCCCTTCAACAACTCAATAATTTTGACTCCATGGGTTACCTGGTTGCTACTTGGAGATGCCTCCTTTGTTTGTCTGTGTATATTAGCAGACAAAGTTTAAAAAAAGGGGTTAAAATTGAAATAGATATGAATACTCAACAAATTAAGATTGAAGGAGTAGAAATCCATCAGAAATGAGCACTGTAAATCTAGAATAGGAAAGCGTCTTAGACAAATGGCAAACACTAAAACTATTCACAGAATCACGGAATGTTAGAGTTTGGAAAGGAACTCTGAGGATTGTCTAGACCAAACCCCCTTCCAGAGCAGGATCACCCAGAGTAGGTCACACAGGAATGTGTCCAGGAGGGTTTTGAATGTCTCCAGAGAAGAAGAATTGACAATCTCCCTGGGAAGCCTGTGCCAGGGCTCTGTCACCCTCACAGTAAAGAAGTATTTGCTTATATCTAGACTGAATTTCCTATTTTACAATTTATGACCACTGATTCTTGTCCTGCCACTAGACACCACTGAGAAGAGTCTGGCTCATCCTTCTGACACTCACCCTTCAAATATCTATCGTTCGCAGACAATATAGGGCTGATGATACACAGCTGCTGGGTGGACACTTCCTGAGACGTCATGAATATCTTATGCAAGAGCCCTGAGTTTTATATCTCTTGTGCTCTGTTTGTAGGATGGATGATCTGTTTTCTCTTGAGGCTTGCTCCGCTTTTCAACACCTTATGTCTGTTTTCCCCATGCCACACGCTACCGTAACTCCTGTTGCACAAAGCTCAGCTTGATTTCTCTAAGAAGAACACCTATTACTGTGTGTCAGGATAGTGTAAGCTGTGGCCTAACAAGCATCAAGCACAGACCTTAAAGATTTATGTCAAAAAAGTGTTTGCATTGCATACTGAGCCACTAACGTGCTCAGGGGACCAGGTGTCAGAGTTAAGCACTGCAGGGACTAGATCTTATTGAATTTTTTTCTTAGTCCCCATCAGTCTAGGGGACAGAGATTGGAAACAGTCTAAGAGAAAGGAAGAAAGCTCTTCTACCACTAGCAGCAGCCTGCAAAATCATGTTTAGAAGAGCTTAGATAACGTAATTTAGGATTGTGAAATGAAACAGACAGTAAAAACTAGTGGGGCTTTGAAAGGAGAGTTGTTACTAGTTCAAGACACATATTACAGAGAGTTTGTTTGCTGAACTGATGTTCAGAGGAGGAAGCAGCAGTACATCTGTGACATATATTAACACTTCTTACAATATAAAAGCAGCATTGCATTTTTTTTTTCTCCCTAAGTGCAGATTTTCATCTAACAGGGAATAAATACTAATAGTGTGGTGTCTGTTTCAAAAAAGAACATATCCAGTCCTCTAAATTAGTTTAATTCTTTTGAGATTTACAGAGCATTACAGGACTCTATTATTATTGACTTCTTTTTCAAGCTGACTTAAATCACAACTTAAAATTTTCAGGTATGATGATACTGATATGATCCTGTTAAGTATCTCTATTTGTAGAGACAGATATAAAAGCTTTTTTGATGTCTTGACACAGCTCTCCTGCCGATAATGTTGCACAGACAACTTGCATAGCTCTGAACATGGTTCAAGTAAAGAACTGGCATAACTGGGCTTGAGCATATTAGGACACCTGGCAGCTCAAAAAAAGTGTAGGTGACAGCTAAACTCCACCTCACTACTCTGGGTGGGAAGGTAGTGTCATCTGCAACTCAGTCATTGCCTATGAAGCAACCCTTAGTGGGATTGAAGTATTTGTCTTTTTCCTCTACATTTTCTTTTCAGTTACTCATGTTAATTGCTAATTGACTTTGCTACAGCCATATTAAAGAAAATATATGATTCTTTATCATGTAAGAGGGCTGTCAATTGTTTATTAACCTGCATGCAAAACATGCATGAACTAAGGAAATAACAGGAATATTGGTTTTGTGTGAGAAGACAAGGAACAAACATGTTTATTCACCTTTCCGTTTCCTCGTATTCACCAATAGATGGTGGCAAAACTCCTTCCTTATCTCTGCCAAAGGCTTGTGATTGTATCAAGACGACATATCACTACTTCCTCACACACTACTCATCCTCATTCTGTTTTCTGAATATCATTCATCCTTTTCCTTCCTAACAGTAGACTCACTTCTTTCCAGTATTTTCTTAGCAAAATCTATAGGAAGTTTCAACTTAATTTTAATCTTCTTTGAATGTGATGCTCTACCGCTATCTCCTCCTCAGGCAAACAGGGA
>NW_009696176.1:0-13123 GCF_000703405.1 Apaloderma vittatum | reverse complement strand
GGAAAGAGTTGTAGTGTTTAATCCGTTTATATTTCCCCATATCTGAAACTGATGGGAAATTAGAATCATAGATTCACAAAATGTGTTAGGTTGGAAGGGTTCTTTAAAGGTCGTCTAGTCCAACCCCCCTGGAAAGAGCAGGGACATCTTTAACTTGATCAGGTTGCTCCAGCCCCATCAAGACTGACCTTGAATGTCTCCAGGGATGTGGTTTCAACCACCTCACTGGGCAACCTGTACCAGTGTTTCACCACCCTCTTAGTAAAGATCTGCTTCTTAATGTCTAGTTTGAATCTACACTGCCCTAAGCTTAAAACTCCTCATCCTGTCACTACACGTCCTTGTAAGCAGTTCCTTCTCAGCTTTCCAATAGCCCACTTCAGGTACTGGAAGGCCACTATAAGTTCTCCTCTGAGTCTTCTCTTCTCTAGGGTCGCTCCCAACTCTCTCAGCCTGCCCTCACAGCAGAAGCGTTCCACCCCTCCTCTAAACCTACTCCATCAAGTCCCCGTCCTTTTTGTGCTGAGGACTCCATAGCTAGATGCAGCAGTTCAGGAGGGATCCCACCAGAGCTGAGTACAGAACTGACCTAGGTATGTGGTACATGTTCCGTGTTTTTAAAGGAAATCTAAGAGATAAACTGCCAGCTGACAGAGCCGTGCTTCAGGTATCACGAATACATGGGCTAAATATGCAAGAGTCAGAATAGATCATCTCCATATTTGTGGACCTCTTTAAAAAAATCTCCTAACTGCTGGCTTTTAATAAGAGTATGTCAGCATGACTTTTTTTTTTTTTTTCCTCCAATGGAAATTTTTTCACTGTATTATGGATGGAAAATTGAAGGGCAATACTGGCATTATCAAGCACCATTTTATACTGTGCTTCAGCTACCTCAAGTCAACTGTCCTGTGTGTTCAACTCTCATATATGAAAATTTTGTTATGGAAGGTTTTGTTATCTGAACATACTGGCATGTTGCACGAAAAAAGCAAAAACATGTCTTCAGAAATAAAAGTTGCTCCACAGAGTGCATGTGAATCTGCTTTTCCCTTAAATTGATTCTTCTGTCTAGTACAGAGTGTTCACGAATCACTGTGCAGAGTTTTATAGCCATCTGCTTTCCATACACCAGTTTTTATTTTTTCACTTGGTCCCTTGTAGTCTGTTTACCTTTACCTCTAATCATGTTTTAATTTCACTAGGGCCAACACAGTGCAAAAATAACAAAAATTACTCTTCACTGCAGCAGTGTAACAGTTGCTGAAGTATATTGATTTATTCTATAATCATTCTGTAATCTTTTTGTCTGGGCAGACTTTCTATATTTTACCAAATCAACAAAGAAAAGCACCAAAGACATGGAAATAAATGTTTGGAATACAGTTAAATACAGAAATCTGAATGGGATGGAGAATAACAGAAATAAGAGTAATGGCTCATAAATATATTACGTTGAAATGACAACATCATAGATGTCATAAGGCCCTTGTACAAACCTGAACTCTCAAATTTCTCCTGTCTGGAGGTTAGTCATGGAGCTCTGAAGACATCCTGTGAGCAGAGGTTCACTCCCAAGCACAACCCTGGAGGGTCTGCAGGCACCTGAGAGCATCCAACGCGTGCTTTTTCAATGGGCCACTTCTAGCACAATCCCTGTGTAATTCTTTCGGAAGACTGTTCATTTAAACACTATTCTATTAAAGGATGATGCACAGTCACAAGCCTTTATTTTTCTTACTTTGAGGGGAACCAGGAAAATTAGGACTGATTTATGAGTTTATAGAGAAGACAAATCAGTAGGAGTGCCATTAGATGTATTAATTAATGAGCAATCAGAAGAACACAGATGCTCCGTGATATTCTATTACTAACAGGAAAAAACAAATAGGCAGAATGATTTGAAAGATTGTTTCCTTCTTTTCGCTCTTTTTTTTTTTTTCTTGTTTATGGAAAAATCGATTTCGATTTGTTTTGTTTTTTTTTAGTAGAGAAATAAGCAACTGGAGGTGAATAGAAATGAGCCAGCTAGAGGTTTATAGCTTAAGTAAAAACCAGAGATTTTAGACTAAAAGTTAGTCCAAAATCTTGTCCTGCCACTAATAAATAGGAAAAAAATGCAGAAAATGTGACCAGAGGTATCAATCTGGGCTGAAAGTACTATAGGATGAAGAGTTCAGTATCCGGAAGAAAACTAGAAAAGTGATGACACCGGACATCAGAGGAACAGACTTTGACTTTTTAAGAGCCTATGTAAGCAAGCAAAAAAACATCCTGCTCTTCTTGAAGACTGACAATATTCACAGAAACTTGCTTGGCTAAACAAAGAATTTCTTAATTACCTAGTAGTTAAAAGGAGAGGGGAAAAAGAACATAAAAGAAAAGTATAAAAGCATTATTCAGGCACAAGAGGATGAAATCAGGTTGGCCAATGCCAATAAATAGCTTAAATTAGCAAGACAGTTCAAGAAGAACTGTATAAGTGGGCTAGTGCTTAAAAAAGTGGGATATACTCAGTCCTGGACTGCTGGGAATTAACTCAGCACACTGACATAATTGCAAGTTTGCTATCTCTTATCTTCAATAATTGTTATTAGGGGAAGTTCCTGATGTCAGGGGGAAGGCTGACGGTATGTCTGTCCTTACAAAAGGGAAGGAAAGGATCTAAGGAATTGCAGACCAGTGTATGGACAGAGAGGATATGTTTGAGGACACTGAGATATACAGTTGATTACTCTATGAAGCCCCTCTATTTAATCTTTCAAAGATCAAGGAAGTCTCTGAAGACTGGAGAACTCAGTGTTCAACTTGCTTCCAAAGAGGCCAAGAGAGATGATTTGAGGAACTTTAGCTGTGACAACCTTATTGTGGTCTCTGAGAAACTCATGGAGCGAGTCCTACAGGGAGAAAAAGGAGAATAAGAATAGACAGATTTAACAAGGATTAATTATGTTTGACCAATCTAATTACTTTTAATGATGAAAAAATACCTATGATCCACTTCATGGATGAGAGGAAAGAAGAGGGTCTGAGAGAACTACCTTTGCTTTGTTAAAAATGTACATAAAACTCTACCACCACAGACTCATTGATAAACTGAAGTGCAGATTAGCCAGACTTCTAGATGAGCTGACAATTGCCCAGATTGCTGGTCTGACTGCATAGTGATCAATGACTTGATGTCTGTTTGGCAACTGGTAACAGGTGGAGCATGACAGACATCAATACTTGGGCCAATGCTGTTCAATATCTTCATCAACAGCCTAGATGTTGAGAGAGTGTGATTCCTCAGCAGATTTCCAAATAGTTCAAAGCTAGGGGGAGAAGGAGATGGTAAATGAAGAGTAGACCTTCATGAGACTGTTAAAAACAGATTAGATTATCCAGAAATCCTTGAAATTCAGCAAGGAAAAGTGTAAAGATCTGCTTGGTTTGAGCCTCCTAGTTCAAGTGGGATGTTTTGAAGCTGGAGATGGTTCATTAACATTGAGGACCTATTCCAGGGAGATGTGGAGAAGGATTTTTCCTTCATGAGTGATGCCTGCCTGGTCAGCAAAAAGTCTTTGAATGCCTTAGCAGAACAGTGAGCACACTAATGTTTAGCCTAATATCTTCTTAAAACCTACTTTTTGCTTATGTTAACTACTAAATGAGTGCTTTATACTTATAAGCTGTATATATCTTGCTTGCAGAGTATCTTTGAACCCAATTAAAGATGCTTGAACAAAAAGATTTCAAACAAAAGATGTAAGAGCATCCAGAAATTATTTGAGAAACTACAGTTTGGGACAAACTGTGTCCCTATGCATGACTTTTATTCAAGTGCAAATCAACTATTTTTTCCATTAAACTACTGGAATGTATGTATATTTCCAAGTTTTTTACAACGGTCACAGAAATCAAATTCTTCAGCTTCCCTAGTGGATTAAGAGTTAAAAGGCATACAAAGTACCTCAACTTTCTGTATCCCAGGACAAAAAAGATTGCATCACACAGCTTTCTAGCTGAAAAATTTTGATAGTGTCCATCAGTGATATGGTATTTACAGGTCAATAAAGCAAGGACAGGGACTGAAGGAATTGAAGGGCTCTGTTTTGCTCGTGGCAGCATCACCAGATGGGCTGGGCCATGGAATTCCCTGTGTATGTGTTCATTAGTAGAAGGGACTGATACGTGGTAAAGCATTAGACATTTTTAAGAAGAAATGTGACATCAGCCTAATTCTAGCAATGGCATTGGGCCTAGTAGTTAGGGTACCTAACTCACATATACCAGAAATTGTAATACTATTGTTTAATCACAGTTATTGTCCCTCACCATACTATCACCAAATCTACATAACTGCCCAAGAAAAACACATCCATGTTTCAGTAGTCTTCTAAATAAGGTCCTAACCACAGATTACAACCATGCCAGTCTACTGAAAATAAGTGCAGTATTTAATATACCTCAGGAGATTTGATAATAGCTCAGTGATGGGAAGTAACTGCGATTAAATAATATTGCAGACTGACTACAGCGGGTTATTTTGTGGTTTTTGGTGTTTTTGGTTTGCTTTGTAATTGAACTCTTATTTTGCTGAATCACATTACTACAGAAAATTTGATAATATTCTAAGTCCCTGGGTCTGCTGCACTTACATTCAGTTTAGAGTAGTATCTTTGTATTTATTATCATAAGAATCATACGTACTTTTTTTTCCCTGTATCTTCTATAGTTGTCTGTCTGCCTCTGACTGTATGTGAACTTATCATGAAATGTGATTACCTGAGGACTTACCTCAGGGTGTAATACTTAACTTTCATAAGGCTACGTATTCTAGAAGTTTTGCCATGTGTAAACAATACTAGGGTTAATGGTTGGACTCGATGACTTCTAGGGTCTTTTCCAACCTGAATTGTTCTATGATTCTGTGATTCTACTAGATGACATGATTGCTTTTGATCACGATTTTTTAAAATCTCAGTAGGCCTAACTCCTCTATAATGACATGATGCAAAGTCTGCTACATCTTGCCTGTAGTAGTTACTGTAATATTTATATAGAATATCTCATTCGAAGTCAGCACTTAGCAGGGCAGTAAAGCCTATATGGGAGTAAGGCTAGAGGTATGAGGAAGAGAGCTGTATGAGGGTTGAGAGCTGTTAAATGCCAGTCCTCTCCTTTAAGCATCTGAATACAGCTGGATTAACTAAAATAGGATGCTTTATACTGGAATGGGTAGGAAAACATACATGTTTCAAAGAGCTATTGGCTGTTTCACATAATATGTCACAATAAGAAAATTTAAAAAGGATTAGAATTACACAGCAGAAGATGTGCCACAGGAAATCACTCTTCTAGGTGTCTTCAAGTGTTTTGCAGCTTGCTTCCCCAAACCCTAATGTGAACTACTTAACCCAAGGTTCACAGTATTTAATTACTGCTCTCCTCTCAAGTAGCTCTGAAAGCATCAGTGCTCTGAGACCTGTACCTGCACATTAGAGACATGATGAGAAAGGAAAGATAAGCAATTTGCATTTCAAATGAGGAGTTACATGTCCCACACTTTGTTTTGTAATCAGCTTTTAGCTCCCTCCCTTAATGTATGAAATAGCTTTTCTGCAAGCATATAATTTCAAGGTTCAACTCTGATTAATTAAGGAAAATTAAAGAAACCTCATTTAGAAAGGTGGACATTTTGGTATGCAGTGGCACATATGATGGCAATATATTTTCATTCAATGTCAAAGGACAGATGCTATTAAGAATGAAAGAACTCAGATATCTGTGATTTTATTTTTTTTCTTCAATTAAGCAGTATAAAACAAATAACAGGACTATATAGTCCTGTAAAGAACAGAAATATGAATATATATCAATTTTATACTTACTTCTGTTTCAGAATCAGCTTTATTATTTTTCTCTATAACAGAGACAGATGTATGTCTTAAACTCAACTTGATTCTATGTATCTGTGACACAAATGACACAAATGGAAAAGCCAGACTCAAAGACTAGAGTTAGTGAGACTTCCTAATGTTCGTTTTACAGAGCACCTGACTTTCTTTCTTTCACATACCTTGTAAAAAACTGGGATGAATCCCAGGAAATCAGCCAGTGTAGCACAAGTCCTGAGTCACTGACTCTAAGTCATTCACTCCAGTGCCCAAATGTGGAAATAACTGTGTAACATAATCTAGTTCAGAAATATATTATCTTCTTTCTTTTTTATTTTTTTTTAAGCTGGTTTGAATCTTCAGTCTGAAACCTGGTTGAAAACTTCAGTGGTTTGATGTTTATACATGTTTAAAATTTCCAGTCTACAAATATTTGGAGTAATCTGGTTCAAACTCTTACGCAGAGCTAACTTTAATGTTAGATCCAATTTCAGTATTAGATCAGGCTGCTCAGGTCGTAGCTAGTCAGTGCTTGAATATCTGGGTAGCCTGTTCCAGTGCTTGTTCACTTTGATTTTGAAGAATTTTTTCCTCAATACCTAATCACAATTTTCTTTTCTTGAAACTTCTGTCCATTGACTCTTAAGTTATAGTCTAAAAGTACAAGATGCTAACTATAATAATTAGAAAAATTGCTCTTGTCTAAATTTCTAACAGCTCTCATGATTGAAGTTAGTGTGTAATGGATGAAACACAAATTCATTAGTGTGTAATGGATGAAACACAAATTCATTTTTCAATTATGTCAGAATAAGATATATTAGGGGCTTTTTTTGTAATGTCATGTAGTGTGTTTGCTAATAACTGAAAAGGTGCTTGGTACATCAGGTCCCACTACTGGGAACAATTCACTGGAGTTTACGTTGCTGAGAAAACCACAAAACTGTTGGTGAAGTAGTATAATTCATGGTTACAAACTGTAGCTTGCCATAACAAAAGTTTCAAAGATAATAATAGAAATAGAGAATCATAAAACTGTTTAGGTTAGAAAGGACCTTTAAGATCATTGTGTCCAACTGTTTACCTAGCACTGTCAGATCTGCCACTAAAACCATGTATCTAAACAACAGATCTACACACCTTTTAAATACTTTCAGGGATGGTAACTGCACCACTTCCCTGGGGCAGCCTGTTCCGGTGCTTGACAACCCTTTCGGTGAAGAAATTTTCCTGACTATCCAATTTAAACCTCCCCTGGCACAACCTGAGACCATTTTCTGTTGTCCTATCACTGGCTACATGGGAGAAGAGACTGATCCCCTCCTCACTACAACCTCCTTTTGGGTAGTTGTAGAAGGCGAGAAGGTCTCCTCTCAGCCTCCTTAAGATCTCCCCTCAACCTCCTTTTCTCCAGACTAAATGATCCCAGTTCTCTCAGCCACTCCTCGTAAGATCTGTTCTCCAGACTCTTCACCAGCTTTGTTGCCCTTCTCTGGACACACTCCAGCATCTCAATGTCTTTCTTATGGTGTGGGGCTCAAACTGAACGCAGTGTTCAAGGTGTAACCTTACCAGTGCGCGAGTACATAGGGGAATTCCTGCTGGCCACAGTATTGCTGATAAAAATATTCACAGAAGTACTCAGCATGTTCTAAAATTCAAATGCATTTATGCTTAAATAAAGAGGCAGGTACCCCACAAACATCTTGTTTGAACTTTTGGCCGTTGTATTTTCAAGTGAGCCACTCCCTTGTCTTCTTAATAACATTTACGGAACGAGTGAATTGGTGCCTAGCTAGTCTCAGTGTCTTGCTACTGAAAGTTTATGCAGGAGGAAAAAGGTCAATGTATTCAGCTCTGAATCACAGCAGTGGAAAGGGGAAAAAAAGTAGGAGGGATTTTCTTGAATTGTTGGATTTACATGTCCTTGGGGAACAGACATCCACGTGTCAGCTGTAGACGTGTCTGCTGAAACCAACTAGCTCTGCCTGCTAGTACACAGTTTGCTTAGAGGAAAATTTCAAGGCAACTTGTATTAATTAGAAATTATATTAATTACAAATCTGATGTTTCACTGTAGCCATTCAAAAGCACCTGTCCATAGCAAAGGCTGTGGTTTGTGAAAATGAAACAGTACTCCAGGCAAAGGCAATTATAATAAATACCCTTTAAATTAATGTTTATGTGACATTAATGAGATATACTGTCAGTATTGCTATTACTTTTGGTTTGTTTAGCATTCTTAGCACAATTCATCTGAGAATCTCAAAGAAATTAAGGTCATTAATCACTTAGACTTCACAAAAGCTCTCATAATTTTCTTTCGTTTAATAATCACATGACTGAAATTTGCTGATGGTTGAATTAGTGGTACAGTTAGAAAAATCACATATAATTCTTGCTTCAGTATTTCCCATGGGTCAGTAGTACGTACTCTTACACTCAGCATTGCTAATAACTTTCAATTCTCTGAGTTCTAGCTCTCTCCTTAGTCACCACAGAACAAGAGAGGGGATCTAGTGGAGCAGAATCACAGAATCACAGAACCACAGAATGTCAGGGTTGGAAGGGACCTCAAAAGATCATCTAGTCCAGCCCCCCTGCCAGAGCAGGATCACCTACAGTAGGTCACAGAGGAACGTGTCCAGGTGGGGTTTGAATGTCTCCAGAGAAGGAGACTCCACACCCTCCCTGGGCAGCCTGTGCCAGGGCTCTGGCACCCTCACAGTGAAAACATTTTCCCTAGTGATTTTCTGGAACCTATGTTCCAACTCGCACCCATTGCTCCTTGTCCTATCATTGGACATCACTGAGAAGAGCCTGGCTCCGTCCTCCTGACACCTTTTACACAAACGTTTATGAGGTCACCCCTCAGGCTCCTCTTCTCCAAGCTGCAGAGCCCCAGCTCCTTCAGCCTTTCCTCATCAGGGAGATGTTCCACTCCCTTCTTCATCTCTGTGGCTGCGCTGGACTCTCTCTAGCAGGTGCAGTCAGCAACACTTTGTGGCAAATATACAAAACCAGATCATTAAACAGAAAGCCAAATGAAAATGAGATATTTGAGTCCTATTTATTTCACACTGATTTTTCTAATTAATATGAAACTTAAATTGAAAACAAAACAAAAAATATCTCCTTGGTATTAGCTGTATGCTATTTTTACTAAGAAATTCTTTTTGCTACATTCCAATGAAGAAAACAAATTTACTGAGGAATGCATATTAATGCTAGTCATTATGCTAGCTAAAAACATTCTCTGTAACATGATTACATTGATTTCTTTCTGTTTGTTCTTTATAACTGCATTAAAATCACTTTTCATTCATGTTGCATAAATATTTTTGAGGTACAGAAATATTTACATATCTAAATAAAAAGTTTTTTACGTGTACAAAGCTTTCTTTTTATTATAAGTGAAAAAGACTTTTCAAAGAAGCTAAGAAACAACACAGAATGACTAGAAGTTTAATGAATTAATCTGAATTTTAAAGAAATGCACATATTTAATTTCCAAAATGAAGTATAATATGACCTCAATATACCACAGAACTCAGGATTTCATTCTGGACTTAGGCGAAGAAATTAGTAACTGGCTGGGAAATATTTAATAGGAAGATATGCAATCATTCTACCCTTGTATTTATTTTTTTTCAACAGCAAATCCCACTGTTAAATCTTACGTTTTAATCTCAACTTGAAACTATTTTGCTTTTTACTCCCAGTGAGATAGGCTGTGATATTTTCAGCAAGACAGTTTAAAATGGCTGTTCTGTCAATACAGAAGTAGGTCATAAGCTCTGATGGCACATATTCTGAAGTCCTAGGTTTTTTATTTTTTCCAATATATTTATTTATTCTATTTCCAATATATTATTTATTTTTTTCCAATATAGAGAAATCCTTTGGACTTTTAATAGAAATACAACATTTCAATAACTTCCTACTTGGAAATGTGTCCTGACATCTATCCAGTGCTGCAGAATTTGGTAGCCGTGACAACTCTTGCTTTGCGTAATTGAGAGATACTTAAGATATCTACTTTCAGCCACGAGTTTTTTGTCATTTTCTGTCCTAGTGAAATTCCAGCCTAGAGCAGCAGAGCTCATATTTTCTTCACACAAAGGAATTTACATTAGTAGGAATCATCTCTCCTTCAGTGATTGAAAAGTCAACCATTTATTTTAAAGACATGATTTTGACTTCTATTGTAGTGATTAGAGAAACGCAAGAGACACGAATAAATTATTTATTAGGATATTTTTCCACTTTCTTCTCTCTAACAGTGGGAGCCTGGAAAAGAATTCTAGGAAAACCATCTAATTTTAGATGGCTCTAGATGTATGAACTGAGCCAGATGTTAAATTAGCCCTGGGTATTTTCTCATAAAAGACAGAAAAAAATCTCTTCATCTCTTAGAAATCGTATGGCAGGGTTTTGTTTTCCTTCCCCTCAAGATATTTTCTTTGTAGAGCTGTATAATTGAATTTAGGCTTTACAGACGAAGCCAGTGGCAGAGATGTCTATATCTGTGGGATCATAGTATCATGCAGTAAATGCAGTCTTATTATTTTACCCATATATTTTATTTCTCCAGTTGAATGCAAACAGTACACAATGCTGGAAATTAATAAACCAATGGCAAGCTATCAATTAAAGCTGATAAATTTTGTTTGCTCTGTCCAGCCTATCACATGGTCACTTTAATCCATCTAAAATTATCAGCTGTTACCAAGCCCTTGACAAACTGGTTTTTATTCATCTAACATGTGATCCCTGTTACATTTTAGTTAAGTATAGCATATAGCATGTTGCCCCATCCTGTGCAAACATGTTTCCACTTACATTTGGACTAACCATGGAAGCAAGAAAACCAGACCAAGTTAGCAAATGGCAGATTTCCTCATTACAATCAATTGGCTGAAAGACTTGGTGCAGGTAAAGAGTTCTTTTTTCCCATTACCAGTGAAATTTGTGCAGTTGTTTGTGCCTGCGAACAAACCTCCTATTTCCTTAATTCTCTTTATCTGGATGGAGGACAAGGAAGCAATTCATTCTGTGGCATTGCACTGCCAGCAGAACTGGTCAAGTTAAAACAACAGTTTTATGCCTACGTTGTTAGACTGTTTTCTGATCCTTACCCTTCCCTCCCCCAACTCCCATGGCTTGCAAATAAATTGACATTCCAAATGTGAAAGAAATTCTCACAGAGTGGGACAAATAAAAAAGTTTAGACTCGAGGAATGGGTTAACAGTTGTTCTTTTATGTACTTAAATCTGTCATTTTCTCTGCATCTTTCTTATATCATTGAATGATGTAACAGCAGGCCAAGGAGCAGACTCCAACATTACTGAAATCAAATTCTAGGCAGAGAAATACTGTAATGTGCTTAAGTGTATTCCGCACAAAGATGAGCTGAGGAGATGAGCAGGAGGCATGAGTAACGTGACCTAAATCTATAATGAAAGCCTGCACATCTACAATGCTAAAAACTTCCAGTGATTATGACATGAATTCTAGGGCACTGGATTACATCATCTTTCTGTATTGTTTCTGAGTAAGACTTGATAAATTTCCATTACAAGGAAGACAATTACTGCATCATGTTCCATCCCAGCAACTACTGATGCAACTGAGCAGCCTGTGAAACAGTGAAAATGTTAAGTCAAAAAGAGTATACAGGTAAGTTCTGTAATGAAGAACAAAAAGTGTGATTTGGGAGGCTTGAAATCCTACCTCTTAAGTATAAGAAAAGAATATAATCACTTTTGTGTTTGTTTCTTTGCCATTTCTTTGGTTGTGAACAGCACTAGGAGTCACGTAAGACATTAACTGACTTAAACTGCCCTTTAGTTCTATGCCAGTCTGCAACAGCTATAAAGTGTCAAGAAGACCAAAGGGTCCTTTCTCTCCCTATTATTAACAAGGGCCCTTTGTGTTTCTCATGTTGTTTGAGGCTGGTGGGGCGGTATAGTTCCTCAGTCTATTATTTGGAGCAGCAGACTGTTACTTTTGCATTGATTCTGCACATCTAGGAACTGAAAGAGAAGATTTCAATCTACATTTGCATCAGTACTAACTGCAGGAATTGCAAGTCTTTGCATGGGCCTTTGGCTTCAAAATAGAGCCAATCCATCTCCCACAAGTCAATAATACTTCCACCCTGAGTTATTTTTTTTAGAAATATAAGTCAACAAGGAATGGAATACATATAGGTAACAGAAAAAGGCTTGGGAAAAACAATGATTTTTTTGAGGCTGTGCTGAAATGAGCACAAAACATTTACAGAGCTGAAGATAAGCCTGAAGAGTCAGAGATAAAGCCAGAAACAAATACAGAGAACAAGATTCAATTAGCAGTAATTTGGAGTAGAAACTAATCTTCTGCTGTTACCATTAAACAATTCTTGAGTGAATAGCAAGAATCCATTTAGCTTTTCTGAATTATTACCTACAAAGTCAATAGGTGTTTATTATTCTAGCAGAGCAGGCTTGTTATCAGTCTGCTTTCTTAAATCCTAATTGAGCCAGCTGTTTATTTTGGATAATGGTACACTTCACAGCACACACCAAACCTTCACGCTGAGTTGCAGCCACACAGATCACATCTTCCCTTGTTCAACCAAGAGAGAAGTTTGTTCAGAGGTACTGAATGATTTCACACACAGCCTCAGAAATGCGAAATCAGTAGGTGATAAATCAGTTCTTTCTCAAACTTTACAGCTGCCAAGGTAACAGGTTGTGAGGGTGGGGCTTTTTGTGTGTATTTTTGTGGTTTTTTTAATCTTGGCAAGCAAAAGGGTATACAATTTGAGTGAAGCATACGGATACTTAATATAAAAAGATAAGCTGCTCAGCAAGGGAATTTTCTAATCAATTGTCATACATTCACTTGTATTATCATACATCCATATTATAAGAGATATGGAAGATAGCTTATTAAGTTACCCTCTAATCAACTTTCTTGCACGACACACTGGCAACTCCAGAGACCCTATAAAAGAATAAAGCAAATTTTTCACGTGTTGCCTAAAGAAAGACACTTGCAGTTCCATTATTCCCAGCGGGGCACCTGTGAGAGGTCCCTGTGTGGTCTGCAGAGAGTGTTTGATGTCCTGGTAGTACCCAGGTCATTCTGGAGCAGTTCTCACCTCAACCTCATCTTCTTCACACTAAACAGCCCCAGCTCCATCAATCATTCTTTACACACCTTACACTCCAGGCCCTTCACCAGCACCTAGTTCAGC
>NW_009696175.1:48712-65369 GCF_000703405.1 Apaloderma vittatum | reverse complement strand
TCTCCTATGAAGACAGACCGAGAGAGTTGGGTTGTTCAGTCTGCAGAAAAAAGAAGGCTTCGAGGAGACCTTATTGTGGCCTTCCAGTATCTCTAGGGGGCTACAATAAAGCTGGTGAGGGACTTCTTAGGATGTCGGGTAGTGATAGGACTAGAGGGAATGGATTAAAGCTAGAGATGGATCGGTTCAGATTGGACATTAGGAAGTTGTTCTTCCCCATGAGGGTGGTGAGACACTGGCAGAGGTTGCCCAGAGAGGTGGTGGAAGCCCCATCCCTGGAAGTTTTTAAGGCCAGGCTGGATGGGGCTCTGGGCAGCCTGATCTAGTGGGAGGTGTCCCTGCCCACGGAAGGGTGGTTGGAACTAGATGATCTTTAAGATCCCTTCCAATCCTGGTTTCTAGTTTTAAAATCATGTACTAATGTTCTGTTGAATAAACTAAAGACAGTTTAGTCTGTGTATTTCTCCATAGTTCTTGTTAATTCCAGCTGTGGTTGTACATGTAAGGGAAGGTAAGATGTCCCTCTCTTCTCTGAATTTATCTTTATGGAGGATAAGTGAATGGCCTTTAATGTGATTATGCACATTTTTCCTTTTCAAGAAGTTTCTTTGAAGGTAGAGTTACAGGCGTAATATATTAGTATGACTAGGCATAATGAAATATCACTTTAAGAAAAAATTATTTTTAGTTGTCACCTAATGATCCCTACCTTTAGTTTAAATACCCTCTATGGAATAACATGAGATTATTTTTGCCTGAAGGTTATTTCTACTAGATATGTCAAAAATACCTGTAATTTATACAAGCTAGCATCTCTATTAATGGTTTTTGCCTATAGGTCTTTAAGCACTTCTTCATACTTCTTAAATGTATTGATTAATTTGACAGCCTCTGGAATTCAGATATAATTAAAAAATGAAAGTGTTTACTGAAATAATTTTTGAACTATAGAAAGAATACAGTGCTCATGTTAGAAAAAATTCTGATTATGAATCTACTGAGGACTATGTTGCTAAGTGCTTCTGTCTCCTAGAAGGCAAGAAATGGATAGCCACAATATGACATCCTAACACTCCAATGGATGAGTGTAAACCGACAGCTTCCTTTCTCTGAGTTTTGAACTGTTGTTGAAAGCAATGAGACATTTTACATGTTCTGTGCAATATAATGTCCTTGGGTGAAACAATGAGTATATGGATATGTAAGATATGTTGAGTCTAAATGCATAAATTTCCACTAGGTCAGCAAAACCTCAGTGCAAAATTGACCATAGTGACTACACATAGAGTGAATTTGAGCCAGATCTTACTGCATTATTTTTTTCTTTCAAGATGGAAGTAAAATCTCTTTACTAATTCATTTTGATGTTTCATGGGACTTTGTTTGTTTGTTTTGTCTATTTTGGGTTTGTTTAGGCCAGGGGACGGGGGTTGAAAATTGTTTTTTCCTCTGTAGCAATAAGTAATAGATGGAAAAGAGTACTAATTTATGTGAAGGAGAGCTCCTTCCCTGTCTTGCATGGCACTTCGTGCCCATTAAATGATGTATTTTGTGTTACCTGTGAGAACTAAGGATTTGAGGAAAGAAGATACAATATAAGATACAATTTAGATAAAAATGGTTTCTATTCTGCAAAATTTATAAGTTTACACGGAAGAAAAACTTCATTTTCTGAGGACAAGTGAAAGAACTGGAATGTTGATTTTATGGGAGTTACTGCTCAAGTTGAAGACAAACATACTTGATTTTTAGTAGATTCTAACAGCGTGTATTTATTTTAGATTTATTTGACACATTAAAAATCACCCATTCAGAGTTGAAAATGCCTTTGATGTTTATTGAAAATACAGCCGTACACTAATCAATTGTTGATTCTTTCCATAATTACACAGCCTAGAACTCAGCAAAGCATGTATATAACTTCAAGTACACATTTAAATGCTCTGATGGATAGGACAGTTCAGCTACTACATGGCAGTGAGGAAGAATGAGATGGAAAGGTCATGTTCTCTTCTCTGTTTGAGTCAATCTGCCAGGGCAAAGAAACCAGAAATTGGACACATTTTATTATGTGGATGTGAGAGCATCAGAGCCAGATTTTATTTCACTCTCTCTCAGAACTGCACCAGAGAAATGTGAAGAGGCACGTGGCAGGAACTCATCAGCCTGCAACACATCCTATGGCTGTTATAGTATCTGGTGAAAATGAGATCAGAGAAAGGAGAAATAAAGACCTAATGTGATCTATGAGAGCTTAGGAGCTGATCCCAATCAGGGAGTTGCAAAGAATATCCTTACCCTTGCCTCAAACATAGCTCAAACAAATGCAGTGTTACAGTATTTAAAGTTAAGAAAATGTGGATCACTTAAAGGTTTTTTCTGTTTTGATTCATTAGACAGACTATGCACTCTAGTTAAATTGATGGATTTTTGAGACCAATTTTACTGCTTCCACGGCTTGTGTTCAAATAGTCTTATTTAGATGAATGGCCTATTTAAAAAAAATAAAATTAAAACAAGGTGGGAGGGGGGAAAATTCCCATTATGATTCTTTGTAGATCTTGCATATTCTCAATGACCTACATAATTTTGTCCACTGCTTTATGCCTTTATTATATATATAAACACAGGTGTTTAGGCCTCTTTCTAAATAGGGAACACTGCAAACAGAAGAGTAAATGTACTGCTTCTGTTACAGGTGTCTTGTTGCAGCCATCTGAGGAGATAAAATGATCTATAGGTTCTCCTTAATTATAATTTTTAAGGACAAAAACATAGGTAGCACTGTTTTAATTCACAGCTCACAGCTTAAAACAGTGACACTGAAGTGTGGAAAAGTAGAAGCCCCGTATTCACTTCATGCTTTAGGTCATGACAATCACATGCCTGAATTCTCAGTAGTTGCCTAGTCGTTGCTAAATCCTGTTTAGTGGGGAAATAAACTGAGTTAAGTTTTGTTAACAACTGTTTGATTGGGAAAATAACTGTCTTTTTGCTGTGCATTGAAGATAAAAAGATTGGTGTCACCAGGACTACCTATAGGAGCTTGACATCTGAAAAGTGAGGAATCCATAGGTGAATCTCGGTCCTAAGGTACAAGAACCTTGCAGTATGTGCTGTCCACATGGGTGCTGGATCCAGGCTCTGGCCACTTTTAGTCTAGAACAGGTCAAGGGTGAAGCAGGTGGATTCTGCTGAATAACTGAGCTAAGCAAACGGTGTCTTGCAGTGACCCCAAGAGTACAGATAAATATACATCCATGTGGGAGGCTGACATCTGGTTTGGCGGCTCTAACCACTCTGTATAGAAAAATAAATAGCCTTACAAATAAAGAAGGAAAAAGATTATGCTCTCATTCAGAAGTTTTTAGGTCATAGGATCCCACAGCATAGCTGCAGTACCTGACAGAAAGGAACTCCTTTTATTTAGGTACCTTTTTTGAAAGTGTTTTTTATTATGAAGTTGGTTAGGCTTTCTGGAACATGTTCAGCTTTAGCCCTTTCAAAGAGGAGGAAATACTGCAGGATATCCTCAGTTTATAACCTCTTGCAAGTTGTAACCAAAATAAAGAAGTGTCTGTCAGAGATCCCTATTATTTTTTTCTTTCTGTGGGGTTTTCCTGACTGCAGGTTGCCTTACAGTTGATCAGTTCCTATTGTATCATTCTATTTACCCTATAATATATGGGCACAAGCACAAAAGGATATTGAAATTCCAGCATGATATCTAAGAAATTCGTTGAATCAAAAGTAACCGTTACCTCTGAAATGATAGTACTAGTATTTCGATTGGACTGTCATGTTCCTATAAATGTTTGATTAGGAACAAACACCGAGATGAGAACTCAAACAATATATAGCTTGTCCAAAATTACTATATTGCATTTATAGTAGGCTTCTTTAAAGCCTGTGCTGACATATCTATGTACTGTGCTACTCTCTAGGCATCTTCAAGCCTTGTATCTAAACATACTTTCTTTCTAGGATTGTTTTGAAAATTTTTGGAAAACCTGCTTGAGTTTGATGTTAATATTTTGCTTAGTTGTTTTCTTTTTTCTTTTTCCTCTTATGCTGCTTTGGGCTTAAGTAGACAGTAAGAATATGTAGCCACAATGGAAAAGAAAGATATTTCACTGAGTATTGGAAACAATAAAATGTGAAACTAAAGGAGACTATCTTGCAGAACAGAGGAGTTTGATAAGGGACAGCCTTGGGTGGTTTTGAAGGTTGGTCATCCAAAAATGTAATATGCAAAAGGTTTGAGGAACTGGGTCTGGGAGCCTTTCAAGAATTCCATAGTTAAAGAAAGATCTGAGTGAGAAACAGTTATTTGTCTTTCCATAAAACAAAGTACATTGAAAGTAATACAGGATAAAAAGTCTGAATTTTTACTCTTTTTCCCAAAATTAAACTGTTCTTCATTTGAAATAAAACTAAAAAGTTCTATAATATTGTTCAGTTTTAAGTACTTTTGCATTGGTATAGATAGATAAATTTCCCATCCCCAGAATGTTATTTTAAATCAAAGACCAAATTTTTCAGTCTAAGAAAGTAAAATTCTTGCATGCTTTCTGGAGTTTTCGATGTCAAAAGCTGGCTTTGAAAAAATGACCTTTTCTTTACAAGAAGGTGTTCTATGAAGATACCATGTAGCTCTCTAGCTAGGTTAGCAGACTTTAATGTTCTGGAATGAAGCTTTCCTACCTCCTCTTAAATGACACATTAGACTGACATTATCAGAAAACTCTGCCTCAGGTATTGGTACAATAGTTTCATTTGTTGAAAGGATTAAGGAAACAGGTAACAACTCAAGCAGAGAATCTGAGATGCAGAGGAGTAAATATGGGATACCAAGAGACAAATCCAGAAAACGAATTAGAGAGATAAGAGTTCTTGTACTAGAAATTTTATCTCTCTGTTGTTTTTTTCTTTCGATTTAATAAATACAGAAATATATAGCTTCAGTAGTGTTGATATTAATAAATGGATACAATTGTATTCCAGTATGTCAAAAGCCTGGAAGTCATTCTGCTTCCCTCTCCAGATAAGATATTGACAAGAAAGGGAAAAAACCCCATAGTTTCTGAAATACCTTGTAATGTTGAGCAGATTCCAGGCACTGAATTTCTATTATTCATTTATTGAAATGAATAATAGTGTTTCATGTTTTATTGTATTGCCTACACATCCATTAAAAGGCAAAATAGAAATAATAGCTTAATTGTTACATAGCACAGTAGAGGCTGAAATAAAATGGGAGGTTGACTTGGAAGTCTCATGCGAGTGTCAATGCTTATTGCCACATGGAGTAGATGAATGTAAAAATTGCTTCTTCACAGTGTTTCTGTTAGCTTTATTTTACCCCTTTTCCCTTATTAGTTTGTTTTTTTTTCTTCCAGGGTTGTGAAGTACTCTTGTAAATCCGTATCACTTTCCACTTGACATTATCTGCTGACACTGGAAGTTCTTATGAGTGGGAAGTATACATATTTTCGTGGAGGCTCATTGTGTAGTGTTTACATGTAGAGTGTGTATGATAATCCCCCTCCTGCAATCTTAGCTCTTAAGATGGTCTGTATAAAATAGGCACCTCCAGAGAGGTGTCTGTGTGGAAAGAGGACACTAGAGTTATGCCACTTCTTTATGTAGATTTGGCAGTGTCTATATAGCTGCTATCAAATTTTCCACAAGTGAGTTTGTGAAAGTTGCAAAAATGGGAAAGTAGCTGAACTCAAGTAGAGGAAGAAGTTTATAATGAACAGTAAGAAAGTGATGCAGACGTTTCTGGTATTGTCTGACAGCTTAGTCTCAGTGGATTCTTACAGGCGTACTGTGGGAAGCGGGGAGGTGGCCAGAGCTTTCATGGAGATCTGGCCACATCTTTTGCCCCAGATGAGGAACCCTAGAACACCAAAACTGAGTAGCTCTTGAAACAGAAGAAAATTAAGATTTATTTATCAAGATGACTTAAAATAAAGGGTTTGACAACAGATCTCTCTTACTCCTCCCAGCCCAGTGTTTGCTGAATGGGTTCTCTCCTGCTGACATTCCAGCAGCTTTCATCAGCTTTCTGAGCTGCGACAGATTCTTCATTGCCTCATCAGAACCTCTGCAAAAGTATCTTTTTTATCATCAGCTCTGAAATTTGGCTTTGAGCCTGTTACCTGCTTATTTTAGGAGTCTCTTAATCTCTGTTTTTTTTTTCCTAGAGGCTTCTAGATTTCTATGCTTCTCTATCATTCTGTCTGCTCTATCCTGCAATCAAACGCATTCTCTCCAAAACAAGCATCCACTCCCATCCAGGAGACTCCACACTCGTTCTCGGCATTTGCAGTGTATGTGCTGCCACTGTCAGAGGCAGAAACCAGAATAGATGCCTTTCATCAGCATCCATCGGCCTCTTGGGTGCTGAGTTAACATGGCAACGCACATAGCTGTGCTGTGGATCTGGGGAGCCTGGTGGTACCAGGAGCCTGAGTGGTTGTGAGAAAAACTGTAAGTAGAGGTATAGCCTGCTGTTGCACCCTACTTTTAGGAAGAGGTGGAGAGACAGAGATAGCAACAACAAGAAATTAAGGAGACAGATCCGAAGGTCTGTTTCCCTTCATAATACATGACAACAGTATCAACTGTTTGTGTAAAAAGATTCTGGGTGTCATTCCTTGAAGATTTATTGAGTGTGGGAGGCTAAGCCTCCTATTCCAAGTAATGGTGGATGATGAATGATTGCTTCCAGGTAAATTCTTCCTCCCTCAGATGACAATAGAAATGACCAAAATGATATGTGGAGTCTGTCACTTGGTGATACGATTTTATTAAATAAACAGAATAGTAAACCTGCCTTTTAAAATGTGCCATATAATAAAATAACTGAAAAGAATAGAAATAAAACATTTCTCAGCTTGATTGGTGGTTATCTTGCTCATTTGCATTGATAAAAGCTTGGGAGGAAAGAAAAAAATCACAGAAAAAGAGTAGAGCCAACCATCATAGAACAAAGCATAGCATGATGGAAAAGAAATTTTGAGTGAACAAATTTACAATTGACCAAACCATAGCTGCCATCTGTCCTTCAAGTAAATGAGAATGCAGCTGCTCAATGATGTTACATTAGACTAATGTACCAAGGACTACAAGGCTAAATGATGACATCTGAGTCATTTGGCATATATGAAATAGACATTGAAATAAATCATTGTCCTGGAGCAGATATCTCTTTGAAAACAAATGATCCTGGCTCAGCATTTATTCTTGATCGGTTCCTTGTCCCTGCCTCTGCTCTGTAGTTGCAGTACCAGTTGTGTGGCCACGCAGTATGAAAAGGCAGGAGCTTATGTGCCCCTAGAAGCTGCGCAGATTAAGTGGAGGCACGTGATTCACTGAACAGCAAAGGGACTTAGTGTCTTAGTCAAAACCACTAGGAAAGTGAATGGGTCAGTTTTAGCCATTTGACAGTTCTGGCTTTGTAAGTAGGTCACAGCATTGGAATATTAACGTATTACAGTGAACTTAATTACATGCAACAGCAAGATTGTAAGGAAAGGATTTTAACTGTAGCTTCTGGATCTGCATTGAGTTCTGTAAGCGGAGAAAAGCAGATGATTGATTTCCTTTCTTGTTTTCTTTTGTAAAGGAGCCAAAATCATTTTATCCAAAGCCCCTTTTATTTGGATGTATAGACTGCAGATAGCATTTTATAATGCTTAGTCTTAGTGGTTAAGTGGAGGGTCTGTCTTGTTGAGTGTATGGCTGCAGAGTTGGTTTTACTGCTACACTGTTTTCTGAAAAGCAAATGGAAATAATTTGAGAGAAAGATGTCACAGGGAGAACCTGACCTGGACTTCACTCAAAAATGCAAATCTTGTGGAGAAGATAAAATCTATGCTTTGAAAGATCTTGCTTTAAAATGCAAAGCTTTCTCCCACATCAATGTCACCAATGAAGAGCTTATTTCACAGAGGGTTCTGTTTTTAATTGTAGGGCACTACATCAAATTCCAGAAGATAAATGAACATGGAACAAATTTGTACTGGTTCTGTCAATATCTAATCTGACATCAGCATTTTAGCTCTTGGACAAAGGGAGCTTTGAGATCCAGAAAAGATGACAAAAAGGCCTTTTCTTTGTGTTGAATTCAAATGTTAAATTTCTATCAGCTTAACCACTATGTTATAAATTACAAAAAAAAAAAAGAGACAAAGAAAAGAAGCTGGTGTTAGCTTCTTTTCCAGAATACACGCTGTTTTACTGAGACCTTTACAAGCTGCTGTTGGCTAGCCATACACTCCTGAGGCTGTTTTATTATTGTTCACTCTTTCTGCAGAAAACAAAATACAGCAACTCGTGCCATGACATTTTGTGACATTTCCAGATATGAACATCTGGGAAGTTTAGTGTGACAGTGACAGCGAAGCTGACAATGATTTTCCAGTGCCACGTACAGCTTGGGCGTCTACACTTATTGCCTTTTCGTTTAATTTTTCTCTCTCTCTCTCTCCCTCCCTCCCTCTCTCTCTCCCCGCTTCTGCCACCCAAATGCCTAATACAGCCCTCCTCTGTTTTGGCCTTGAAGATAGAATAATATCCCACATTTATTTCAAAGCTGTGCATGGAGCCTTGTACATCAAGTGCATCACAAAGCAGTTCAGAGCGAGAGAGAAGTGCGTTCCAGCTAGCAAGAGGAAGCGCAGCTGCACAAGTTGGTCTAATTGCAGACATTGGGTGGATTTGATCCTCAGATGTCTACTCTGCATAAAATGGAAGTTAAACAGCTAAACATTAATTACTTCTATTATTGCATTTATATATTGAGATGAAAGGGAAAAAAACCACAACAACCCACACATCTTGGGTAGTAAGCCAAAGGGAGAGAAGGGAAAAAACCCAACAACAAAGAAAAAGCCAAATGGCTGCTGCATTTAAAATGTAAAATGTCTGGTTTATGTGATGAAAGGTGCACTGGAGGAAGGTAATGCTTTTACAAATGGCTCAAACTGCGACACTAGTTGATACAGGAATGTAAAACAGATGAAAGTATGATGAAACTTTTGAGAAATGTTATCAGGATCATCTGGAATTAAAATTGTATTGATAAACATCGGTATGGGTGACTGCAGGGAGTTACAGAGAGGAAAAGACAGCACCTTGTGCCAGCTATGTATGTTTGTGTTGGATTTAAGTGCTGCGTCTAACAAGCTGTCTAAAGGAGGAATTTCTGTTGTGATATTATGATTTGCTGGGACCTAATGGTGTGAGGCAAAAACAATTAGTCAACATGTTGTTATGTCAACTTCATTTTCAACATAAACTATTTATTTGCCTTTTCTGGGCTCTTAGATGTCTACAGAAATCGTATTTTGTAAGGAACAGTCTCTCTGTCACTTTGAGAGCCAATATTGAGTGGCTTTAGTGAAAACAAAAATTGCATAACCTATCTAGTGTGTTGTAGCGTTTGCAGCCACAAGGCCATGCAAAAGCCTCAAAAATTTTAGCAACTAGACTTTAAAATTGAATCATAATGTCTTTTAAAAGATAATTTCAAAGACTAGTGACTCAAATGTATACTTCCCTACCTTAAAAAAGATTCAGTATCCACCTTTTTGTGGTGAGAACCTCTACTTCAGCACAGGGTGACAGCAAAACAGTTTATATGTAAATTTTTTGGGGGGGAGGGATTTACTGCAGTCAAACAGTGTCCTGTGTTTGGCTGTGTTTAGAGGCAGCACTGACCTTACATGTCTTTTTCCTTCAGTGAGCAGCCTTGAAATACTCATAGTGTTATACTTTCCTGTTTTGGTTTTTTTTTAAAAAAAAGCTAAGATGAAGAAAAAGGTATGGTACAAGAGGAAAGAAGTAATGTCTGTTAGGTGAGCATTTTGTTCATATCCTCTAGGAAAATTTGTATTATTTTTTCTGAATTGCCTTATTGTGAGAATAGAAACAGCTGCATTGAATCTAGTCCACTTTTCGGTTCGAGAATGGACAGTATTCCAAGAAAGTGTCAGCTATTGCAGATGGAAAATTATCTTTCCAGTCGTTCTTGTCAGAGATCCCCAGAAACACAAGATTTTCTCGTCCTTGAAAAAATACAGCATTTCCCTATCTCTTCTTGTGAAAATCTCACTAATAAACTCATTTATTAGAATCTTCCCTCAAGGCAAATGCTAAAGGAGTGTGATAGCAGAGTGCAAAGGCCATAACTTGTCAAATGAAAACAGAGAATTGACTGGTTGGGCCCACAGAGCAATTCCTCACTCAGACCAGAGAACCTGGAGCTCCTGGAGGACAAGCAGAGCTGGACGATGTTTCCCTGTTGCCTTCTGGTGAGTGTCTGCCTGGCCAAGAGGCAGAAATGACTTCCAACAGCTGAGTGCTTTTCTACCTACCTCTAGAAATATATATAATGAGTCAAAGAGAATGTCTGATTTTTTTAGATTGCTGTTAGCCAGTGGTCGTTTGAGCCTGAGACAGTTCTGGTCGAAAGAAAGTAATTTCCTCATCCAGCTGAATATATTTAAATAAAGGAGATTATCTGATCAATCAGATTCCACAAAAGGTTTCTCTTTTACCTCTTCCCCCTTTCTGTCCTTCTCCTCCCCGAGCTTTCTCTTTGTTGGAAACTCTCACACATCTTCCTTTTACTTTTCATGACCTTTGTCTTATTTTGCCTTGCCCCTGCTGAAAAGATAAGCAAATTGATAGAGCAAAGCCCAAATACAGTGTCAGCAGCCTACAGAGAGGTTTCCTTAGAAGACAGCAGGCAGCAGACTTGTATTTTCTGCTTCACAGTATGGGGATGCAGCAAATAGGACCAGCTGCTCCATGGAGAGTTTTGGCACAGTGAAACCATTTTATGCAATGATGCTCTGGCCTGGCCCCAAACTTTCTTTCTCCTAAGCTCCCTTGTGCGGGATACTGGAGAGCACAGTTGGCTGGGGGACGCAGCGTCCCCCTTCCCCCCTCTCCAGCCCCTATGCATCATCTCTGCAGTTTGAGCCACCTGTGGAGTAGAAATATTCTTTCTGTTGCTTTTGGCCCTTGCACATCAGTATGAGCAAACACAAGGTTCTTTGTATCCCCTTCCTTGCCTGATGGCTGGTTCACAATATTGCATCATCCAGAACACCTACTCTGTGTTTTTGGCTTGGCTAAATAACCCTCTGCTCATCCTGGCCTTCCTCCCTTTGGGGCAAGAATAGCAAATTCAGTCCTGTTCACTGCAGCTGTTTTTCTTCCATTCTCAGGCATTTCTCCTGAAATTTTCACCTTTGTGAACTGGAAAGTACTTTATAGTGCATCTAGAAATGTTACTGCTCTTACAGTGTATCTTTTCCCATCTGTATTCATGGCTGGAATCTTCTCACATAGGGATTTTTCTAGTTAAGCTCTGAATTAGTTCTCAAATTGTTTCTCAGGTTTTTGTGTGAATGTTGCTATACAAACTTAGCTGACTTCCATGTGACTCCCATGCTGTAGTCTCAGTGCAAACTAGTTTGTGCATGTACACTGGCAGAACTTTAAAAAATTGTAGTAAATGATTCTTGCATCAGTTTTGGTCTCTGGATACTACCATGGCAGTGTGCTGATATGATGGGCAGCCATGGGTGACCAGGCTGGGCACTATTTGAAATCACTTTAGTTGATAAGTAAGAAGTTGCCATCCTCGGAAGTACCAGTGCTTACAATGGACCAGAAATTAATCTGAAAGTAGGAAGTTGAATGAAATAGGAAATACCACAAGCATTCTTGTCATGGGAGCTCAGCTAGTACATCTCAAACTGACTATAGAAATTTTGTGGAGTTAACCAAAATATAAAGTGATGGTAGAGGATATTTTGGCATCTGGTGCAGCCTCAAAGAGTGAATTTTCACTTGACTTGTGACCCTTTTGCTGTACCTTCAGGATTCTGGGCACATGATTTAACTCTTTAGCTAGTTTCTTGTGCTCACTTGTGAGAGAGATTTCCATAGACTTTTTGGTTGACCTTGTTTCTCTCCCCAGCCCCAGGTAATGAAACCCACACAGAATGATACTAAAAGTAGGAATTGTACTATGTTGCTTATAAAACTACGTCAATTGGGACTTACATATTAAGCTAGTTTTGTTAAGTAACTTGAATGTGAGTTTTGCAAACAATTTAGCAAAATATATGATATGGAAGAACACAGAATTATTGCAAAAATCAAGGAAAGGTTTTTTTAAAAAAATCAACTTTGTGGTTTTTCAGACCGTAGCACAAGTGACAAGTGTTAGATTTGGTATGTGTGCTTGTTCTGTTGATTCATCTATTAGGAGTTTTAGCTGTCTTACTGGGCCTCTGCCCGGGACTACACACGCACTTACACTCTTTGATTTTCCCTCTGACATGGTGCTAGCTTTCACCCTGAAGCTCAGTATTATTTTATGCCATGTGTTAATTTCTTGCATGAATGCCTTATTTACCTTCGTTTAGAGTATGCTGCAGGAGGAAAAAGAACAGTACTTACTGGCAATATTTTTGGTGGCAAAAAAATGAAGGATAGCTCAGGGTCTTGCGTAGCTCCAGGGTATCACCACTGTGAAAGCAATTTGGAGGTGTGATTTGTCATTAAGGAGGATTGGTTTCTTAAATACTGGTGCTTCATAGGACTAACCAGGAGTACAATGTTTTGGAGTCTCTTCAAAGTAAGCAGATCTAACAATTTCTGGACTCATCCAAAAGCCACTCAAGTCAATGGGAGTCTTTCCTATCATTTCAGCCAGTGTTTGATTCGGGCTTTCAGAAACATTTATTTCTGTTTGAAAGTGTCTGGTAAGAACAGCTGACCTCTTCGTGATAAAATGACAGACTTGTGTAATAATTGGGTAGGATTCTGTTACTAAGTTTTTTTTGGTATCAGTAGCTGTTCTAAGTACTTATTTTTCTTGCAAGATACAATATTTGCTACACGTTGTTTTATGAACATCATAGAAGCTGCCTCCATGTGGTTTGTATTGGTTTGCCTCATGTGCAAACTCATGTGCACCGACTTCAGTAGTTGTAGTTACAATTTGTATTCAACAAGGGTAGCTAGATGTGCATACACATTAAGACACTTTCAGCCAGTGCAACAAGCTTTGTAGAAGATTTGTTTGGTATTGTACCGTATAGAAGAATCATTACTTTTCAGAATTTCTCATTGTTTTCCTTTCTCACCTGGGTAGGTTTTGATTTTCAAAGTGGCCTTTCAGACACTTTCTCTGAATATGACTTTCTGGCATCTTGGAGGTTCTGTGTGTGTTTTGCTCTGTGATCATTTGATCCTCTGTTAATGATCTTCTAAACAGTGAAGTGGTATTTCAAAACTAGTAGGCTACACCTTTCTTCAGTTAATTTTAATAGCTAAATATATGGCTGAATGTCCTAGGCTATTTGGGCAATGTACGTTTAATTTATATATTTTTCCTTTTTCTCCTTCACCATTCTTTTCAACGGCTAATAAAACTCCTTTTTCAGTGTTTAAAAATGCTTTCAGCTGTAGAAAGATTTTAATGCTTATGTCTATGTGTGATTATGTGTGTCTGTGGTATTGAATGATTGTCAGAGATTCATATGTATCTGAATGCATGAATACATACATATATCTATATATAAAATTAATAATTGTGATAGAGTAAAAAAGGAATGTTGTAAAGCATGTGTGTTACATACTTCTCTGTGATTCTCCTTTTAGGAGTGCAGAAACATGGTTTTTGTTTGCCTTGAGGATGATTGCAGGAGCTGTTAAATTTGGCCTATAAAAACTTCTTATTACTTTTGCATTTCAAGAGCAAATGTAAAACCACAAGGAAATACCTTTCAAACTTAGCTTGTACAATAACAGTGCAGTAATACATTTGAGCAGTATGGAACTTGCTGCCATATCCTACTGTATGAGTCAAAAGTTTAGCACAATTTCTGTGAACACTCAAGCTCTAGGGCATAAACTAACTTCTAAATTCAGATATAAGCAGCAACTTTACTTATTGAAAGGCTATTCCATAATTGCCAATTTCCTGGTTTCTTGTCCTTTCCACTGATGCTGGTCACTGTCAGAAAGACAATATTGGACTAGATGAATTGGTCTGAATCACTATGATAATGACTGTATTTGTTATTGTGAGGAAATGATCATTTCTGCTGGTGTCTTACCAATCAGACCACTTATAACATAAAAGCGCTAGACTGAGAAGCAGTCTGTGATAATACACTTAATACGTTGTGATGATTTTAGAACACACAACTTTAAAATGCAAAATTGCAAACTGATCAGCCTGTTTTTACTGGAGAGAAATTAATTAATGCCTTGTATCTTTAAAAAAAAGAAACATGATTCAGTGTTCCACTCAAGCTAATCAAAGTTCAGAATTAGCAAATAATGTACAATAGAGGAGGGATTATGTATTTCAGATTGGCAGCTTATGACCTTTTCAAGAAAACAAACCTGAATCCCAAATTTCAGATCTTTATCACAGTGATTTTTGGTCTATAACTTGGATTTTTAGATGGTTTGGTCATACAAGTAATAAACTGTAATAACAACACTAGTAAATAGGATTTTTTTCCTATTGCTTACTCTTTTCCTAGTTTTAGTAGTAGCAGCAAAACTTAACAGTCCTTTTAAAGTAATGAATAGAGAGATAAGCTTCATGGGAAACTTTTCTGTGGTAGGTTACACAGAAGGCTTTGGCAATTTTGGAGGTGTTTTATTCTGTAGAAACATTCTTCGCTAGGTATCCTGAGTACAAGTAATGTAAGGTTCATGTCTTCTAGTTTTAAACATTGACATTTTTTCCCAAGTCAAACATACCTGTTAGGGTAAAGTCAGTGTTCATTTTGCCTACAGTTAAAGGATTTATTGTATTACAGCCTAAGTACTTTTATAAAATGGCTATCAAAAGTTAAAAAAAAGATCTGGATACTTTTAGTAATCTTTTTCCTTGAATCTTACCTCATATCAAATTAAAATTGACCTCCAGGACATCACTGGCACCTCTATAAACACTTAGCTGCAGGACTCCATAGACTTGCAGCACATTGCTCTGAAGAATTTTGTTACGGCTATTCTTAAGACTTAAGAAAAAGTAAGATTCAATTCTTGTCTTAGAGCACAAGCTGATACTTCTCGTACCTTTGCATCAGATAATTTTTAAAGATTGCAGAAATTTTTGAGAAAGAGAGCCAAATTTCTTCAAATTCTGCATAAGAATACACATAGAACCTGTAGAATGTTGGACATGCAGCATGCTGCTGTGCTGTGGAGAAAAATGTTTCCATTAATGAGGCCTCATTGAAACCTGCAAAAATATTTGGCAAGGACCTTGAATTGTTATTACAGATTCAAAGGCAGCAGACAAAATGTACATATACTATGTGCCATTTGTGAGGACATAACAGACTGATGCAAAGTCCTGCTGAGAGGGAGCCAAGATGATCAGATCCGCTTGGTCATAAAAGTTATTCATTGGCAAGCTTGCAGTTTAGAATGTCAAATTATTAGGTCCTTCTGGCATGTTATGATTTTCTTAATTATAATAAGTTTACAGATTTTGTTGATGAGGTCACCACAGGAGCATAGAAAAGAATTTGAATCCCTAATTGCTGAGGGACAGTTAGCAGCAAGAGCACCTTTGCAAACAGCTCTAGATGCTGCAGTTACACATTATAGTCAATGGAAATGAGCCGCTTGCTTCTTGTCTCTGGAGTTCTGAGATCCCAGGAGCAGTGTAGTCATGAGAGGAGAATCTTCTGTTTGGACGATGGGAATTAGTTCTGCATGAAAAAGGACAATGCCCTTCACACTTCGGAGGATTCCTTTGCTGCATTTTTTTTCTTTCAATGTGTATATGAATGCAGAAAAAGAAAATAGAATTTTCTGAGCGCTGGCCCATGTACAGGGTAGGACAACATAAAAAAATTTCTTCTTTGAGATGGCAGAAAACCCTAGTGCCTGCTCAAGGTATTATGAAATACTCATGTTTCATACTGATTTTATTGAGTTACAATCCTGAGAAAACTGTTTTGAATTACCATTTTGCCCTGCTTATGGATTTTAGTCACTTTTCCTTGCATTGTAAACTGTCTTTTCTCACTCTTTGTATTGAGATACTCAGCAACATGGACTGCAGTCGAAGTTGTGGGACTTGTCTCACACCTGTCCCCTACTGTTTTATCTTCCCCTTAGAATCCATTTTTGGCAAAAATCTGTTGCCAGAGCAAGTGAATCTTCTTTGTGTTTTGCAAGAGGGTAAGATGTTCCTCATGAATAATCATAGAGTCATTAAGGTTGGACAAGGCCTCTAAGATCAAGTCCAGCCATCAGCCCAACACTACCATGACTACTAAACCATGTCTTGAAGTGCCACATCTACAGATTTTTTAACACCTCCAGGGACAGTGACTCTACAGGTAGTTGTAGAGAGTGATAAGGTCTTCCTTCAGCCTTTTCTTCTTCATGCTAAACAATCGTAGTTTGTTCAGCCTCTTCTCATAAGATGTGCTCTCCAGACTCCTCACAAGTTTTGTTGCCCTTCTATGGACCCACTCCAGCACCTTAATGTCTTTCTTATACTGCGGCACCCAAAACTGAACACATTACTTGAAGTGAGTCCTCACCTGTGCTGTGTACAAGGGTGCCATCACTTCCTTACTCCTGCTGA
>NW_009696175.1:13793-48701 GCF_000703405.1 Apaloderma vittatum | reverse complement strand
AGGCCAGGATGCCATTGGCCTTCTTGGCCACCTGGGCACACTGCTGGCTCATTCACCAGCACTCCCAGATCCCTTTCTGCCTGGCAGCCTTCCAGCCAGTCTTCCCCAAGTCTGTAGAGTTGCCTGGGGTTGTTATGACCCAAGTGTAGGACCTAGCACTTGGCCTTAAACCTCATAAAGTTGACTTCAGCCCATGGATCCAGCCTGTCAAGATCGCTCTGTAGAGCCTTTCTACCCTTGAGCATATCAACACTGTTGCCCAGTTTGGTGTCATCTGCAAACTTACTGGGAGTGTACTCAATCCCCTCATCCAGATTATTGATAAAGATGCTAGACAAAACTGTCCCCAAATCTGAGCCCTGGGGCGCACCACTTGTGACTGGCTGCCAACTGGATTGAGATCTGTTCACCACTGCTCTCTGGGCTCAGCCATCCAACCAGGTTTTAACCCAGCAAAGAGGACACCTGTCTAAGCCATGAGCTACCAGCTTCTTTAGCAGAATGCTGTGGGAGACAGTGTCAAAGGCTTTACTGAGGTCCAAGCAGAAAACGTCCACAGCCTTTGCCTCATCTACTAGGTGGGTCACCTGATCATAGAAGGAGAACAGGTTGGTAAACCAGGATCTGCCTTTCATGAGCTCGTGCTGGCTGGTCCTGATCCCCTGGCTATGCTGTACATGCCACGTGAGCGCACTCAGGATGAACTGCTCAATAATCTTCCCTGGTATCAAGGTCAGACTGACAGGCCTGTAGTTCCCCAGCGCCTTCTTCTGGTCCTTCTTGTAGATGGATGTCACAATGGCAAGCCTCCAGTTCTCTGGGACTTCCATGGTTATCCAGGACTGCTGGTAGATCATAGAATCATAGAATCATAGAATGGCCTAAACTGGAAGGGACCTTAGAGATTATTTTAATCCAGCCTCCCTGCTGCCAGGGATGCCATCTCTCGACTAGATCAGGCAACACATGGGGACCGAATGATGGAGAGTAGGTTGGCAAGCTTCTCTGCCAGCCCCCTCAGCATTCTGGGGTGAATGCTGTGCAGACCCATAGACTTTTGAGTGTCCAGGTGGTGTAGCAGGTCATTAACGGCTTCCTTCTGGATTATGGGAGGGTCTGACTATTAAAAACTGAGGAAAAAATGGCGTTAAGTACCTCAGCTTTTTCCTCATCCTTTGTGACAATGTATGTCCTTGCATCCAATAAATGAGGGAAATTCTCCTTGGTTCTCTTTTTCTTGTTAATGTATTTGTAAAAAATGTTTTTTTATTATCCCTTAAGACAAGAAGAAAGAATCTCTATTTACATTATTTCATGATTTTCCCCCACAAAGGAGGACTTGAGAGCCCTCCCTACATTCATTCTACTGTTGAAATCCAGAAAGACGTCCAGCACTTTGTTACGTTCTCGGATGACAGTCAGAACTTGACAACACTTACAGATCAACTTGCATTATTTTGTATAGCAACCCTCCTAATTGTGTCTACACTAGATAACAACATTACTTGAAAACATTGTAGGGGCACATATATCTAACAGTTCTCTCCTTCTTTGCTTCTGTTACGATGAATCTGACAAAATAAACAACAAGAAATTTATTTTTCAATAAGACCATGATGACCTGTATGTTTTAGGAGATACAAGGCCTCATGACATCTTATTTATATAGTTTATATAAGAGCATAATGCCCATACAAGGACAGACCTAAACTCCCAAGTAGCCTAGCATGGTGTTTCCAACACCTTCCCAACCCATGTCTTGGCAATAATACAGATACAGACTAGCCATGTAGTGATAGATCCTCAGAATATGCTCATCTTCCAGGATTTAGTAGTCAGAGATGGAATCTTTATAGTTAGCATACCTAAATGGATTTCTTGAATGGGTACAGGCTTTTCTGGAACTCCTGGAACTTTCATCATTCATCCTGGTTTTCCTTACCGTGCGTTGCGTTCTTGCTAGAAATACATGCCTACAGATCTTGTTTGCATAACTTCACTAGTCATCATCTAATTATGGAGATACTAATCTTAATTTTAGATATTCCAGTCTTTTTATCTAAAACAAGTTAAAATAATCTGGAGTTTCCCTCAGACTTCTTATTCATGCCTCATCAAAAGAAAAAGACCTGGTTTTGTCTAAAGATTATCTTAAGTGTTGTCAGAGGTTGTGAAGTTATGTTATTACGGTAAATAAACTGGATTGTCTGAGTGATCCAGTTCCATCAAGCTAGATGTAGGGAGCGTTTCCTACTTCTCTGAGAATTATCCCACTTACCGGCACATTTTTATGAAGTTGCTTGGACTATTAATTAGAGAAGTCTTCCACCATATTAACTCATTTTCTAAGAGCAGTATTTTGCAGTCTTTTTTTAGAGTAGCTCTAAATCCCCACAGTGTTTAGAGCAAGTCACTGCATTTAAGTCATTAAGCAAGCGTTACAAACTCTGAATAAGAAAGAAAAGCTACTTGCTTATACAGCATCAGAAGTTCTTAAGCATTTGTTCTCCATAACTGTGTAATAATGCATACTATTCTGCAGCTGTGTCTTCTTTCCCTGTATTAAAAAACATCATGAAGATTGTATTCAGCAATGTAGAAAGTCCTGAATGTAGCTTCAGCTGTCCTATTCCTGACATAGAGATGACACTGCAACCTCTGCCAGATACTGCATCATATGCCCTTACTGATGTTTTGAAGCCTGAGAGTACTGCATTGTCGTGGCTTGAGCCCACATAGCTGGCAACAAAGAACCACACAGTCACCAGCTCACTCCTACCCTCATCCTTTTTGAGGTGGGGAGGAGAAAATTCAACAAAAGGCTTGAGAGTGAAGACTAAGGACAGGGGAGGCTCACTCACCACTTATGGTCATATGGGAAAAAAAAAAAAGTAGACGGGCAGAAAAATACCATCAATTTAATTCAGACACAGAACCACCAACACAAAGGGATGGAAATTGCCCAACAGGTTTTCCTCTCTTAAATTGATCACAGGGCGATAATTGTAGTGACAGGACGAGAGGCGATGGTTTTAAACTAGAGTAGGGTAGGTTTGGACTAGATATAAGGAAGAAGTTCTCTGTGATGTGGGTGGTCAAATACTGGAGCAGATTGCCCAGGGAGGTGGTGGAGGCCCCATCCTTGGAGACATTCAAGGTCAGGCTTGATGGGGCTCTGAGCAACCTGATCTAGTTAAAGATGTCCCTGCTCACCGCAAGGAGGTTGGACTAGATGACCTTTAAAGGTCCCTTCCAGCCCAACACATTCTATGATTCTATGATTCTATGATTCTATGATTGATTGGCTCAGCCCTGGCCAGAGGCGGGTCTGACTTTTACCTGTGCTGGGGGAGGCTCTGCAAGCTTCACACAGGATCCACATCCACAGCCCCCCCCACTACCAAAAATCCCCACAAGATCTAAACTCGTTACATGCATAGAGGCATATCATCACTGGGATGAAGAGCAGACATGGCAAGAAACTGTATTCAGCACTGAAGTCTATTTTGCTCCCATCTCTGGGCATTTGTGTGGAGCTTACCAGCTCAATTACTTTTGTTATTCTTTTGAATGTGTTTACACTTTGCTTGACTTTGAGAAAAGTGTGATTGTTTTCTCAGCCCTGGGAGTCATTTATAGTTTCACATACAGAGGAGTACGCATAAACCATGATATGGAAATTAACTGCTTGGTTTACCCCAAAGAAACCATCTTTAGATGAAATATAATTCTAAGTATTCTAATTCTGCTTAGTGCTGTGCTGCACTAATTGGGAGAGTTAAATGGTATAATCTTCAGTACTCATCAGAAGCTCTGGGCAAGGAATGAGCATTTTATGGCTTATCAATCAGTGGCTGCCAGAGACCTTGCGAAGCAAAAGGTGTTTTGACTGCTTAATGTATGCATATCTGGAGAATTCTAGCCCTCTGAACATCATGTATCGTACTGCCTGAACAGGTGAGCAAAATACTTGCTACCCCATTAGGAGAAATCTGAAACTGCACTATCTACTTGTTTTTAGAAAGTCCTTATGGCTTTTCTTTTTGTATATGCTATATGAAACACCTGTGTGAAGAATGGTTCCAGAGTACTCCTGTGCAAATATGTGGCTAGTTCCTGCTTACAAAATAGCTAGCTTTCTCATCATCAATAGCAAAGTTTAAAGCCTGTTGGTCTGTGAAGCTAACTTGCCAAGCCATTTTCAGCAGCCGGTGCCACACATGTCCAGGTGTTGATGCTTTGGTGCTGGGTTCACTGAGCCTGCCTTTAGCCCCATAGCAAAGCAGGATCTCGTTTCTTTGCATCCAGACCGATCTGCTTTAACAGCTTTGCCACTGTCGTTTATGCAACGGAACTATCAAAACAACAGTGTATGGACCAGCTGCACCAAGCGTCTACACAGTGTGGTGGAGGAGGAATACTATTCATTCTTCGAAGCGCCAGCTTCAGCTGAGGTTAGAGCAGTCAAGCGGATTATGCCTGTAACTGAGGGTATTGTATCTTCGTTAAGAGGAGCTACTGGCTATTCCTACTCTGCTTGATGGGCAAGGCAAGTGCTGTATGTCTAATATGTCTTTCTGCTTGCAATTCGTTTATGTGACAGAGATGATCAACTGGTCAGATATAGGTAATGTCCAGTATCCTCACCCTGCCAAACTGATAAAAAGTAGTAAGGTTGCAAGAGAGTATTTGATCCCATAGATCAGATCCAATATATCCAACACCTGAACTTATTAAAAACCATTTCTTAATAAAATATTTTTATAAAGAAATGACTATTTTAGGAATGTTCTTCAACATAAACTAATTTTGAAGATGAGCTTTGGTGACTATAACAGTCATTGTCAAGGTGTAAGGAACTCTGACTTACGCATCAGTATGCTCGCCAAAATTTTTAAGGAATCAAATCATTATACTAGATTTCAGCATAAAATACCATGTAATAGAGTAAAAGCTATTACTCATTTTCAACTGATAGATGATTTACTCTATGCAAATTAAGTATCACAGTGGAAAAACATTCAGACACTTAAAAAAAAAAGTTATGCCTCAATACATCATCATGTTACTGGTTCATTTCATCGTTTTCCTATCTTACTCTGATAATTTCAGAGCTTATAGGCATACCAGGATAGGCAAAACAGAGATCGTGGTAGTCTGAAAACTCTTCTAAGTGTGGACACAGCTAATCAGGAACTCCAGCCCCTGAGAATAGGACGGCTCATTCTAAGATTTTGCTTAGGAGGCAGGGGAGGACAGTGCAGCTCAGTATCACATTCAGCAGCTGTTATTCTGGAAGTGTCAATCCAAGGCAAGTGGGATAAAATACCTGCTTCTACAGGGACGTAAAGACAAGATCATTTGGAACAGAGTCAGAAATGCATCAGCTTTCAAGAGAGGTTCATATTTCAAAAAGAAGGTGGGAAAAAGGGCTGTGTGGAAGGCTGTAACATTGTTGAAAAGCTTTTTCTGGAGCAGTGCAGTTGTGTTAAAGGCATGAGTCTGATGTCTTAAGAAATGTAAAGCCAGATGTATGTGCATCTCCACTTTCACAGTTCTCTTGCCTTAGAGTGCAGCTATCGCTTTCAGCAATTGAAAACGCATGTTGGCAATTGTAAATCCATATGTGACATTCTAGTAAGGAAAGACAAAGCTGTAAAAACATAGCTCTGTAAATGCACTGACATATCTCCAGTGTCCCATTTTTAGCAACAAAAGGAAATAAGTCTTAAAATTATACATAAAGCTCTTCTGCCATATATTGCTATTATTCCTGATTCATTAAACCCTTTCTTGCTATAATCAAACTTGTGGAAAAATGGCCATAGAACAAATGTGTAAAAATAAAAACACAATTGCTTGTACATTATTATTGCTATTAATCAGCACTGTGGGATTTGTGCAGTAGTATAATGTTTCTGTAGTATGTCTTACATGTTCGTAAGTAGTGCTTTGTCTACAGAGAGCATTACAGACAGGATAGCAATTAGAGAAACCAGGAAAAGGAAAAAAAAAAGAAAAAAAGTGCAAAAGCATGTGCAATATTTGCTGTCACAAACCCCACATTGTGCAAACAAATGGGTATGCGTACTTGATGGTCACCCAGAAGATGTCTGCGCTGTAACGGGACAAAAGACCAGAGTTTTTGGTAGCCTAGCAACAGCACTGCTCTGGGCCAAAAGCACCAGGGCTTTGTTAGGCCTCTATGACACCAAGTTTTGGAGCCCCAAAGCTAGTTACACTTGAAACCCCAGCAGCAGCAGAGTCTCCTAGCCCAGGAGCTGGCAGATCTCTGTAATCTTAGCTCAAATTCTCAGGAAAAGCAAAGAGGTGAAGTCAAATATTTTAAGCATTTCTGCCCTACCTAATTTGGAAAGTTGTACTTTAGAGATTGAAGCTTTAAGTTTGCTGAAATTACAGAAATAACTCAGGTAAATGGTACTATTGAGTCAATACCCACTCTGTGCATTCTAGGGCTTTCCGTACACTTCAGGAGATGTGGCTGAATGATGTTAATCAGGAGCAGGGACCAGAAGCAATATAGGATTGGTTAGGAACACAAATTATTTTTAAATTTTTTTTTATTTTCTTTTTTTTTTCCTCCAGAAATTATTTTTGCATTGTTTGTGGCGTTATCAGGAGATTAAGGGTCTGGAGAGAGATGTTATTCTTTGAGTCAGTGAGTCCAAAAATATAAATTGTAACCTTATGGCTCTGCACTTTTTATATAGCAGGAAGGACATCTGATTACAACAGGTGAAGAAGGTAAGTGATTTGAAAGCTTTTCTCCTACTTTGATTTAGGATTAATTTTCAATTATTAGTTTTGGTGTGTCTTCATGCCCTATTAGCCTAGGTAATTTGTAGTTGAGGATGAAGGTGTTAATTGATTTTTGTTCAGTGCCAGCAGAGGTTATAAGAGAGTTACTGTGTTACTGCTGAGTGGTAAGTGAACTGCTTGTGTGGAAGGTTGTTGCTTGGGGTGTTTTGTACAGCTGTTAGCTCAGGTGTTTTGAGTGCCTCCTGATAGGTTATGTAAGAGCTAGTTTGCTCTCCTGAGCTTTGGGAAAAGAAAAAAAGAAAGAAGTATTGTGGAGAGTTATTCAAGTGCTCTTAATCCTTCAGTGATGTAGTTTCATCCACAGAAACAGACTACTTACCTGTCTGAATGAAAACAGGACCTGAAGGCCGTACTGTTCTTCTAGGTGGATGTGGCTAAAACCTCTAGAAAACTCAGGTTAGTGAGTTTTTATGTAGGAATGAAAAGCCTGAGATTCTGTGTGTATGTAAGGCTGGCTTTGAAATGGTGATAATGTCATGACATTACAAAGGGTGCCTCAGTGGCCAAAGGTTTAAGAAGTTGCAGGTATTTATTCACCTCTGGTAAGGGTGAGTGATTTGTATGGGTGGGTGGATTAAATTAAATTCCATTATGCGTTATACTTCTATCCCCCTTCTGCAGTTTTTTTCTTATCATCTCAGTTCTGTTACTCAGAGTGTGTGGGAAGGTGGCTGGAGTAAGATTGCTTTTTCTGTCTGGGCGTAGGAGGTTTACCACTGGATGTGGGTTTTTTATGAGTCTTTTTTTGTGGTAGAAGGGTGATGCATGAGAACAAAGAGAAGTTTGTTGATTGTTAAGGTAAATAGAGGATTAGGGACTTCAGTAGGTGCTATTTTCCAGTGCCACCTTCCCTGTAATCTTGCAGGCCTCGTTTGCCACAGGGAGAGTGTGTTAAAATAAATGCTAACCTGGGGTGAGAAAACTAGGATGTCAGTGAATATATTGAATAGTAGCTGCTACTGAGGTTTTAGCTTGTCACAGAAGTTGATGTTTCATTTGTGTTACTTCTTATTGCCAAATGCTGCAGTTGGACTGGTACTCTGACCTCTTGAGGCATGGGGACACAGCGACATTCAGAAATCCTGAAATAGATGTAATTGTTCTCAGAGTTTCAATTGCAAGAACTTTGATCCTCAGTACTGTGGTAGGAAAGAGATGAATATGTATAAAGAAGTATCAATGAAGTATTACGTCCTGATGTTTACTACAAAATCTCTGTGCCATTAGACCATAATCTGTGCAAATATCTAAGATTAAAGACTTGTTGCTCTTGAGGCACAGTGTTTATGTGTGAGTCGATGTATTTAAGTATGCATAGCATAAGGGTGGCTTGTTTGCTTATATAGGCTTAACGCTGTCTCTCCTGAAGCCCAGGGAAGAAGTTTCCCCTCACTAACAGAATTAACATTTTGTCATACTGTATGGTCTGTGAATGTTCAAATACTTAACCAGTTTCACATGAAGGTTTATGTGTGATTTTTAACACAGACCTGATGTATTTTGAGGAGATTAGCTTTCAAATAATTTGTTCCATGTTTAAAATAGTACTAATTCAGTGATTGAAGTGGTCGACTGTTTTTGCAAGTAGCTTGACTGTTACAGTCAGAGTTTACCCAAAGTGAGAAGTCAAACTAGGCTTTGGATAAACACAGACCAGATGCATTTGGTGACCCAAACAATTTCTGCATATGGAAAAATACTGATGTACTTCACCTTTTTTGCTATCTGCTGTTTTGAGTGTGCTTTAACAATAAGTTTTGCAGATGCTTCTACTATAAAATCTTTCTTGCTTTCAATGTGAATTTGTAAATATCCCTTTCATGATCTCTATTTTCTGCAGGTGAACTGAGGAAGAGCATAAGACCTTAATTTCATCAGAAGCAATTTTGTTCTAGGTTATTAGTTGGTTATATCTTCAAGGCTGAGTGAGTCATGGATTAAGTTTAAGTGCCAGGGGAAGAGGAGAAATGTATAGTGGGACCTAGGATCTCACGTGGGAGCAAGAAGAGATCAATATGGAATTCTAGCTAGGGAATTCTAGTCTGTGGAAGATGTGACTGTGATGTCAGTTATTTGATGTAAGGTGATAAGATTTTTCATTTTTAAGGAATTGCCCAAAGGCTATTGTAATAAAAGCTCTTTTAATAAGGAATCATGGGATGAAATTCCTTGGCCAGTTCTTCAGTAGGTAACTCTAGTTAATCATACAAGTCTGCAAAGCCAAAGACATTCTTTCTTCCTTAGCTTCAAGCTAGTAAAATTATCCTTGCTGAGGATTTAGCAAGTGAGCACTTGTGTACAGATTTATTAAAGCTGTCACAGTTTTTACATTGAGCAGAGAAATGGGAGCAATTCACTCTGCATTATTGAATTCTGTTGACTTCATAGCTGCGTTACTGGTGGTCTAGAAAATGATCTAAAGAAGGCTTCAGATGGAAAGCTAGAGAGATGAAGATAAAATTTCTAGCTTTATAATGAAACTAGAAGTGTTTTGGAGGGAGAAGAAATGCTTCTGATTAGAGTTTTCAAAGCAATGGAATTTTACTTTGACAGCAGAAATGATCAGTAGAAAATTGTGAATCGTTTACATAATCCTCGTCTTAATGCTTTCAGTCCAGAAAAGTATGTTGTGTTTTGTTTTGGTTTTTTTTGTTGTTAAATTAACTCATTAATAAAGGAAATATGATGTGCTCTCTGAAGTGCAAAATAGAGTTGGAAAAAATAGCAATCAGCCACTGAGGAGAAGCTGTGGAACAAAGGAAATGTGGGCACACAACTGGAAAGATTGTCTTGGCTAAGAACTTTGCTCTTTCTGTCTTGTTTAGGTTTGTAAAATAAAAGTAGGTCTGCAAAACAGAAATTTACACTGTGATCTGTGGTATAAATGGAGAGTGCTATCCTTTGAGAGCTTATTTGTTTATGATAGAACACAAAATTAAAATGCTAAAAGTCTTCAGTATAAGGTGGCTCATTCGCTAGTCAGTCACTCTAATATAGCTCAGCCGAAATCAACCAGTGTAAATCAGCCTCCTGTGTTTACTTGTCAAATTGGGAGATGACTGCTTTTTTTGTTTTGCTTTATGTATAATTGAAGTCTTGCATTTTTTATTTTTTTTTAAAGTGTTCTGCTTACAGCTGTATAACATTTTGTGTGGCTCTGGAGTCAGTGTTCAGTTTAAAAAATGTGTTTCCAAAGAAGCATTTAAGATTAAAAGGCTATATTTTGAGGAGGTAAATGACTATATTGCCGTTTAAATCTACAACGGTCTTTACAATATAAAAGAAAAAAAAAAACTGGGGATCTTTTATACTATTGTAGACAAAAGCCTCAGAAAGCTTTATAGCAATACATGTTCTGAGAGAAGACTGTATTTTTATAGCTAAATTTCAAAAGTGAGAGATGCCAAACTCTCCAAATTAATACTATTAGCCAAAACCTGTAAGAAACAGGAAGAGTAGAGTACTTGGAAAATGAGGATGATTAACAGAGCCACATATGTGCATAGTCTTTAATCAGCCTTAGGATACATACACTTTACAGTATTATTCAACCTATAATCATATACATTAGTATTTGTAATCTGACAATAATGAAAGATTAGCTGTAACAGACCCATTCATCTCAGTGGTGACTCCATTCAAATGCAGGGAAAAGCATCTATGCTTCTGTACTGGACCATGCTTGATAGCAGTGCAGGTGGTTTCCCTAATGCTGTGCGTGTTGCGGCTTTCTGTTTTCTGTCTGCTTGCTCACACTCTTTACTCCAACTGCTGTGCTTTTCCATAGTGATAAACTTATTACACATATGAAGAGGAAAACAGGTAACATTGTTACTATTTTCTGTGTTTTGTTGGGTTATTTTTTAATGTTTTCTTCCTGAGTAGGACCAGCTGAATGTTTGACTGTTGTCAGTGCTTTGGTGCAGGCCGAGCTAATGGGCTTTCTGGTGGCTGAAATGAGAAAGCCCTTGTGCTTCTTAGGGCTGATTGAAGTTGCCAGAAATACCGAAGAACTGATACTCGAATGTGTTTAGGAAGCCAAATCCCAGATGATATAAATAAAAATGCTTAAGCCTTTTGTGAAAATCTCAGCTTTGTCATTAGGGACGTGTTCTTTCTCCTCCCACAATCACTGTACATATGTGATGGAAAGGGATGATAAAGCATTCTTCTTGAGATGTATGGGGGAATTGTCAGAATGAGAGTCTGTCCAATAACAACCTGGTGTATCCTTCAGTGGTGGGATGTAGCATTAGGGAGGTGGCAGCTGGCAGGAGAAGAGACTAAGAAAGCAAAGCTGTGAGCTCTAGCACTTGATATTTGATGCTTGAATTCCAGCATCAGCTGGAATGCTCTGTGTCATCTTTCTCCAACTCCCTCCTCCAGTTAATTGCTGAGGGAGAGGGACCCAAAAGCAAATGAGCTCTCAGGATGAAAAATTTAGACCAATGTAGATTGTTTCATTAAAATCAATGAAAGTGTAAAACAAAACACAAAATTCCAAAGCTTTCACTGTTGCTATATTTCCAAAATTATCAAAATCTCCACCATTTCTCTGGAGTTCCTACCTTACCTGCCTTTTCAGAGGGAGTTGAGAAGAATCGGGAATATAGATGTGAAAACCAGTATTTGTGTGATTACAATTTTAAGGAAGTAGAATTGTTTTCAGCCATGGAGTTTGGATTTGCTTGAACTATTTCTGTTTACCAAGCAATTAATTCTGTGCAGTTCTTGCTGTTTCTTTTTGGAGACATGCTTGCAGAAGTATGCTTGCATGAGATCTCTTGCTATTCATCTGTGCCAAACCCTGGCTGTCTTAATAATCAGGACAGAGGTTTTCTGCTGGAGGTGCCTAGATTAGGCATTGAAAGATACAGAGGTCTGACACATCACCTGGGGCTCAGATTACCAGGACACTGTGACAGTGTGCCTGGTGGTCATGAGGGTAGCCAAGAGGCTGAGGGAGGTCTGAAGTGCCATAGTTAGGATATATAGAACGGTGTCAATGCAGCACAAAACCAGACAGGGTCTTCACCCTGATTTGAGACATGTAGTCCTGAAAGTGGGGTTTTGGGCAATGTGATTCAGAAGCTTGTAGATGCTAGGAATGTGATCCTCACTCTGAAACAACAAAACCACACCCTGCACTTGGATGCTAATTGTCAGGTGGAGGCTGCTAGTTAACTTATCTACTGGATGTAGGGTTTTGTTTTGTTTTATTTTTAAATATAAATTACTTATATAAAAACCAGAATAACTGAGCATCATCTAGTTTTGTCAGGCTTGACCTAGATGGTAGTACTGCCACCAACACAAAGGGAAATTCAGTAGCAGGACAGTAACTCAGAAGCCAACAAAAGATTGGTTGTGCCAAGCTTATTGTATGACTCCCAGTCTATGAAGGTTGTCTTTGTCATACGTTGATCTCTTATGTATTTAAATGCCCTACAGGATCTTTAGAAGTCTTTTTCCTGTCCTACTTGGTATTTCAAGCCACAAAGCTCCCTTTGTGTCTTCTGCTGGCATTACCTTACAGTTAGCCTATTGTCTGGCTATACAGGAATTCTCTGTCACAGTTTAGAGGAAGTTAATGCCAGTAGTGGGCACCAACTACAGCAGATAAAACAGTTTGAAAACTTTGAAGTTCCCTCAACAGCCCTAATGTCCACTTTAATTTCTCATATTTGCTGCCTGTATGCCTCTTGCTGGCTGAGAAAAAGAAAGTATTGTCTCTCATCAGCAGGACTGTTTGCCAGCCCTTTGACTCAACAGGAGAATTTTGAACTTTTGCAAAATTTGCAGTTGAACAGATGGACAGCACACAGGAGGCCAAAAGGACACAAAGGGAGCCCTTAGTTTGTAGGGTACAGTTCGGGTCTGTCTCTAGATTATCATCTTTGTGTTCTCTGCAAACAAGACTGGTACAGACAAAAGAGTAGAAGACTGGGACTGAAAGAAAATTCTCTGTGAAGAGGGAGAGCATGAAATGTGGGTCAAGACTTCTAAACCTCCTCCCTAGTTCTTTAAACTGGATAGAGAATGTGAAAATTGGAAGACTTGATACAAAAGAAGCTTTGCTGTCCTTTCCTACTCAGCACATCCTTTACAGTTATCAAACATGCAGAGAATTTTTGAATTGTTTCCACCAAAATGTTGAGGCACATCATTGTGACACTGTAAGACATAGGATTCCTTTCTAGTAGAACATCACTTAGGATCTTCTGAGGAGAAAAAGCTAAGCACAATAGCAGTGCAGAATTTGGCTCAGACTTTGTAGAGTGACCATGAAAAAGTGATTAATGCAAGCAGATAGCCTTTCCTCTCCAGAACTGGGAATAGAAAATAAAATTAAATTCTAGGAAAGGGAAGTTAAAAAAAAAAAGAAATTAAGAAACACATTAAGGCTTAAGAACTCATCTATTCTTCTCCCTCCTCAAAGTCTTCTTCCTTTGTTGGAAGCTGAGGCATTGGCACTTGACCCGAAGAACTTTAAAGAAGAAACTCGGGACAGATTGTTCCTAAAGGATTCTTTGATACTGTGGTCAAATAGTCATAAAAATTCCAGAGCTGCAGCTGACTAAGGTGGTTAGAGGGGGAAGATGAAAAAGGAGAAATACTAATAGTAAAAAGGAGTCTGATTCTTTCCCCTTAGGACAAGACTTGTAGACAAATTCAGAAGTCGTTGTAGGAAAACTATGAAATGTCAACAATGTGATATTAAAAACCCCAACACCCAACCATCCACTGCATTTACTAAAGCATTGCTTATCTGGTGTAATCTATTAAAAAAGTAAATTAAAAAAAATTAAAGGTTTAATTGATGCTACATTAGATCTCACCCTAGCAGTAAATCCTTGCTTGATATTCCTCTGGAACTAACACGTCAGTAGTGGCTTGGCAGTGGAGTATTAACCCTGCCATTGGTAGTTTGGTTCCTGTAGCTCTAGAAAGTCAAGGTCCATGAGAAACTATGTGTCAAAGGAAAAACAAAAAGTTTAATAAAACAATACAAGATTATCTAAAACCTAATTTTTTTCAGCTCAATGATGCATCGAATGATTACTGATACACTATGCATATATTAACCCCAAGGGGAGAGTGACTGGGAGATTTGGTCATCTTTTTTCCCCTTTCTGTTTTATAGATAAGCTCCCCAGGAAGAGAAATTGTCCTGCTTTAAGTTAAGTTGAAGTGGTGTTTGTACTCGATGAAAGGCAAACCCAAAGTGGGATGAGATGGCGTATGAAGAAATTAATGAGCTTTCTTATGAATTAGAAGACATGCAAAGGAGACTTCTGTCAGTGAAATGGCTACCTTCAATAGGATCAGAGTTTTACCTCATGTATTTCAAAACCTTAGGGCCACTCATGTACTTCTGGAAAATGTGATTTTATTTAATTGAGATGAAATACTGAGGCAAGGAAGACACCAATGGTAAGTTTCAGGAGGACACAACTGCTGTTTTAGTCTCAGTCCCAATTTGAATCTTGATGCAGCGTTGGCATCTCACACCATTCAAGAGCTTATGTGGGACCAGCACACTCATGCAGGCAGACTTACTGTGGCAATCTATAATCAACTGACTTTGAATATAGTAGATATACAAACAGTTCTGACAAATGTTTCTGAGATAAATGCTGTGCTGTAGAGTGGAAGAGGACTGGGAAATTAAAATCTCTTCCATAGGTCTTCAAGGAGGCTTAAAAAAAGAGATTGGAGAGATGAACCAAAGAGTAAGCCTGGGGAGAAAAGAGCTGATGCAGGGCAGCGTTCACCCAACTGGTGTGTATACACATACCTGCTATTTAGTTTGGTTTTGGGCCAAACAAAGTGCATGAGCACCATCTACTTCTTCCCTCTCATCTACCAATCACATAATCAGAGGATATTTGGAGGCTCACAGTCATTCTTTCTTTTTCCCAGGAACTCTGCTGATGCATTGGCTAATCTTGATAGTATGCGCTGTTAAAGACTTGAGTTCAAATGTTTTCCATGCTGCCCAATTGCATGGCATTGAGTTTGCCACTTAATGCAAGGTGGTTTGGATTTTGCACTCCCAGTTCCTGGCTACTGCCTGCAGCTCAGGGAAGGACATTCGGAGTTACGTGGGGTGCTGGTCTTGTGTGTCTGCACTCCTCGTTGTCAGGTATCACTACGCACAATGCTTCCCTGCTTGCCAGACTGCTACAATCTATCACTTGAAAGGAGTTAGGGCAAAATACGCTATTGAGATTGTGTTCAATGTTTAAACATTCTATTGCAGTTCTAGTATCACTGATAGTTCAAGAGTCTGGATTATTCACTGCTACAGACTTTCTCAAAGCTGATGCCCTTTGAAGACTCATTGCAGCTATAGTTTTTCTATTCATGCTGTTGGAAAGAAATGTTTGGGCCACCCAGGACAATTGTTATCAGCATGAGTTTCCTTAACCTAATCTGGAATAACCTCCTTTGACTTCCTGTGTGTTTGCCTCTAGTTGTTTATGGCTGAGTTGTGGTGATGTTGCACTAAGCTGTTACACAGTCATGATGATGGCAAGAGGGAATTAAATTACTCTATTCCTTAGGCTTCCTCAAGGCTGAGACAGATGTTCTAGTTAATAAACTTGCTAGCTTTAATAGCAAGCTCATGTAGGTGCCACAAACTTTGGTTTATGAAGTTTTAAATATTAAGCCCTTCTACCCACACTTTTGCCAGCTGAGATTTTCATGTTTGCAGTCATTTACTACTTCTGCATCCTTCTGAACTGCACAGAACCCATTATAATTCTCAAGTGAAAAATCCTCACCATGGAGGAACACTCTCTCTCTCTCTCTATATATATATATATATAAAAAAATAGTATTTTTGCAATCTCGTTTTTGCCATATCATTCATGTTTTCCTCTTTACTACCTGAATTCTGGGTGTTGGTTTTTTTCTTCCTTTTCAGAAATTGCTTCCTATTGAAACCCAAAAGACCTTCTGTACTTAATGTGTAATGTGCACTCTTCACAGAAGCTTGCACTTTGAATCTCTTGATTATTGCCTCATACAGTTTGATAAATGCGATGTATCTATCTTCCTTTAATTACAAGTTCATGAGTCTCTTGTCGATTTGCCTTTTATGATAACTGTTTGACCATGGTGGGATAGCAGAAAGATAAAAAATGAGAGAGGTTCTGTTAGAGGAATTGAATTTGAGATTAGAATTTGGCACTGGGCTGTAAATTCAAGTGTATGGTGATTAGGCCCTAGATTAAGAGGTAGTTACACAGTGACACAGCATTACTCCTGTTGTTTTCATGTAATGTCAACTACAGGTAAGCAATGCTATCTTAGGGAAAATTATAATTCTCCTGCATCATCTCATCAAGCATAAATATGCACTGAGGAATACTCTCCTGTTATGCATATATTGTTAAGGAAGCTGGAAAAATGCTTGCAGGCAGCCTTGCTTTGAGGAGTAATAGTATTTAGATATCTAAAGTTATAAATGACAAATATATTGTTATTATACTTTCGTATGCTGCTCAGGATCAGAGTTTCACAAATGGGTGTGATATGTAATTATGCATTTAAAACCTTATGAAACTGAAAAGATTAGGGGTACTGCATTTTTATTAACTGTCTAAAAGCATGAATGTCCTTTTTTAGTTATTGCTTTTGTTGAAGATTCAAGTGAAGATTCACATAAAGACCAGGTCACTGAGCCAGTGCATCAACCCCTGAATTATCACGTGATTTCTGCACAATTTGTGAACAAGTGTAAATGCCTGTAAGTGGGATCTATAAAAGCAAGGTGCCTGCTTACTACCTATGACCTTTTTCTCTGAAAAAATTCTGCCTGAATTGGTTAGATATAACAATACCTAATTAAAAAGCAGTGCTTTTGGACTGTGGGAGACTTTAATGTATTTTGGGGACCTGAGGCACAGTTCAAGGCAGCTTTATGTGGGAAACAGCTGTCATTATTCTTAAAGCTGAGCAGTAAGTATGTTTACAATAGTGGTTTAGTTCGGGTGAACAGAGAGCTTTTTAAAATTTATATTTTTATTATATCCACTTAATGTTCTTTGGTTAACATGGTACAAACTGGTTTGTGTTTGGATGAAGTAGACCTAGGAGATGGACACTGTCACCATAATTAATGTACTGAAGGTGGCTAATGGGCACCTAGCACCTAGTCCGTGGGACCATGCTGTAGCTGCTGTGGAATAGGAACTCCACTAACATCCTTTATTTCACTAAATAAGCCTCCTCTTATTGGACTGTGGTATTTGCTAGTGTAGTTGTAGTAAATGGTGCTAGTGATGCTGGTGCTGTCATTGGAATTAAGGACTCCAGCCCTTGGAAAACCATAAACTGGAACAACTCACTTAGACCTCAAGGAGAACTTTACTACTGCTTGCTCTTATGACAGCATCTCTTGAATCAGATCTGGCAGTGAAACTTCGGGATTGTGCATAAGAGTACCCATGTCGGTACATTTACAGTGTGAAGACCTGTGTGTAGCAGCTGATTTATTGAAAGTTGGGCAGTGATATCAAATTAACTCATTGGAGTGCAATTTGATTTATTTTAGATGCCTACTCTCAGATGAAATGAATTGTTCCCAAGTAGTACCTGTTTTTCTCTCTGACTTCAAAGCAAAATACTCCAACAAAACCACAAAACCTAGGGTGAGCAGCTTAAATATAGTCAGCTACCATGACTTAAAAAATAGGTTTCTTTAAATTGATGTGTTTCTGAGATTAAAGTCGGTTATGTTCCTTACTGATGCAGAGTAAAAGGTAGCTGCTCTGAAGTTTGGTTTGGGTCTATAAACTTTCAATTTGGGCCCTACAGGGTCATTCAACATCCACCATGTGTGGAATTAAAAATCTGTGCCTCAAAGTACTTGCAGTCTAAGACAGCAGTCCTATAAATGCATGCCAGCTTGGTATTTTATGCTGTTGGGATTGAATAGATATTTTACTCTGGTCAGCATAACATATCTTAAGAGCTTACTTTCTCAATTTATTTGAGCTGAATCTCCATAAATGTTATGTTTCCAGTTACAGAATGTACTGTTTTATTTTCTGAGCCTGTTTCATTCTGAGAAATGTGCGGTAACAACACTTTTGCTAGTCTCTTGATATCATGGCCACATGTTTCTCAAGCAGGTGTTTGTATGCTGGAAATACTCATTTAAATTGATTGTCAAATCACTTCTCCTTCACAGTATATGGGGTACAAGTGTGTTACTGTAGCAGTAAAGTGAGTCAACATTTACAAAGATATTGAAATACTGTTTCAACATACGCAGTATTATTGTTGCTGAGAATTTAATACACTCACTTGGCACTTGCAGTCTTTGGGTCAGGGCCAAAGTCTGATGTTGGTCTGCATGGTACTTTTTTACATCCTAGAAGTTATAGGAAACAATTTGATTGCATCATTTATAATTCTTCCTTGAAAGCGTAGTAAAGCAATATGGCAATTAAGATAGCCTTTAGATTTGTTAGTTGTGGTTAAGGTAGTGTGAACTACAATTTTATTCAAAACACCTGGTTTGTTGCTCATGAACTTCTGTAATATTTTGTGCTTTGTGTTGGCTTTTTTCAATCATCTTACCTGCCTGCCTGTGGTTCTGGTGGTGTTTTATTTGGACTTTTAGCAACAATAACAGTTCTGCCATTTTTAAGTGTTATGAAAGCTAGGGAAAAAAGCCTTTGCCCTTCAGTGACTCTCTGGATCTGCACTTGAAGTGCTCCGCTAGCCAACGAGGCAGGAGGTAGAAAGCTGAAATAGCCCCTACTGTGGAAAAGCAGATTTCAGTGCTCTGGTGAAAACTGGTTTTAGTTTGAGCAAATGGGGAGCAAACTGCAAAAATAGACACATGCAGTTTTTGAGTATTTTAAATAGCTGTTTTAATGTGATTTTTATCACAAAATGTGCTCAAATAACTGTGGATATTAGCCAAGGACTTTGCAATGGAAAAGCTGTCAGTTTTATATCCCAAATAGCACACTCAAATACTGAGCAATAGCTGTTTGCTTACGGCATTTCCGTAGTTCTTATCAGTGTCAAATAGATCACCATTTTTTCACTATGCAGCTGTTCCACATTAACCCTGAATGTAATCAGGTAAACTTTGTACAAGAAGGAAAACTCATGCATTACATCATATCTAATTATCATGTGAGTCTGCATGCATGTAGCTCTTTCTGAGCTAAAAAAGAAGCTTTATTTAATTTTTGTAGGCTTCAGGTGCAACTTTATTAAATTCCCTCCCACCACCACTGGAAAAATATTGTAGCTGTTCATTGCTGGTATAGTATCTCTAAATCTTCCTGAATGGCATCTACAACTGATAGCAGCACGGTTGTAGAAATTTACTTCATGTGACTGATGTGAATTCAGTCCCTGTGGTAATGATCTTAAACCTTTAGCTCTCTGGTATCAAAGGAATTGGAGTGGAAATGTTAGTCAATTGTTGGAACAAATATAGTGATATTAAAAAGATACACACCAATGTTCTGAAACTTGGTGGGGTTTTTTGTGCAGTGTGTTGATAAAAGGTGTATTTATGTACTTAAAAATCCATGTTATAAGAAAATATATTCAAAATCAGTCTTGTATAGGCACAGTTAATGTACTCTGTCTAGGATTCCTGGTCTGTGATTAATGGTCTGTTTTGGTGTTCTTGAAATGGAGATGTGAGAACTGAAGTAGTGAAAGAAGCATTGTTAATTGTCTCTGTCCTGGGGCTTCTGATAGCACCTATGAAAGTAGCATGATTATATCTTTTTAAAATGCACTGTCTTTCTATGTATCCCATAAATATGTGTGTTCAGTACGGGGAAAAAAATATCAAATGGTGAAATACTTTTTTTCTGTAATACTCAGGTCTTTTGTTACAAAGCTTTTTTGTTTGTTTGTTGTTTTTTCCAAGGGTGGGAAGAATGAGAATGGATCTAGCTCAAAATGTTCTGTAGGAACAGATGGATGTGTTACCTATAAGGCAACATCCATCCTTGCTGACCTACAATTGAATACCCATTGTCTCTCATTAACTTCAAGAGGAAATTGAGACATTTCCAAATGCCACTAGAAATAAAGAATATGAATTGGTTGATACAGTATTTTGAAGAATGGAGTGCAAAGCTGTTAATGAGCTGTAGTGGCTGCCTTCTCTAAGAAAGACAAGTTGCTTTAATCAGAAAGGTCATGCATGTCAGATAGCATTATTGTTTTCTGTGTTAGCTTGACTCTACCTCAGTCTGGGGGAATTAAGATTTCAATGAACATTGCTAACAGTTAAGACACATGTCTGGGGATGTGGATGCTTCTGCATTCAGCTCTGCTGAAATTTCACTTTTGATTTATTGGCATTGCTGTTAAATACTGCCTAAATGCAACCAGCTTATATGTGTCACTGAAGCCTCTAGAGTCATGCAAGTGTTAAATTTATAGCACAGAAAATAGCCCAGGGATCAGTGAGACACAGCTAATTCCAGCTTGAGCTGGAATGCTAAAAGCACCTTCATCATCCCCAAGGTTCAAATGATGTGGTCGTATGTCTTAAATATCATAGAACTGCAGAATGTTAGGGGTTGGAAGTGACCTCAAAAGATCATCTAGTCCCACCCCCCTGCCAGAGCAGGATCACCCACAGCAGGTCACACAGGAACACGTCCAAGCGGGTTTTGAATGTCTCCAGAGAAGGAGATTCCACAACCTCCCTGGGCAGCCTGTCCCAGTGCTCTGTCACCCTCACAGTGAATAAGTTTTTCCTAATATTTTTGTGGAAGCTCCTATGCTCCAGCTTGCACCTGTTGCCCCTTGTCCTGTCATTAGGCATCCCTGAGAAGAGTCTGTCTCTGTTCTCCTGACACTCCCCCTTGACATATTTATAAACATTTATGAGGTCACCCCTCAGCCTCCTCTTCTCCAAGCTAAAGAGACCCAGCTCCTTCAGCCTTTCCTCATAAGAGAGATGTTCCACTCCCTTCACCATCTTTGTGGCTCTGCGCTGGACTCTCTCAAGCAGTTCCCTGTCCCTCTTGAGCTGAGGAAAGAAAATGGAAGTGTTGTGATTCCATTAGGTTGAGATGCAATTCATTTGGGAATTATCTGTAGATAACAATTGTCTTCAGGTGGTCAAGCCTTCCTAGAAATTTTCTACTTCTTCCATGATCCAGGTGGTTAGAGGAACCTGTTTGGGGGAGAGTGTCCCAAAGACAGTGTAAATATGGGCTTTTTTCTTTTTTTTCTTTTTTTTTTTTACTGTTAATTAGTCATTTTTGTGGATGTGTAAGCTGTATTATGGATAGCAACTGTTAGTTACTGCATAAAAACATCAGTGCAAATATGGATCTATCTTTATTTGGTAAGAGACACTATTTTTCCAACTACTTTAAGCCTTCTTGTCGCACTTTTGTAGAGTGTGAGCCAACTCTGTATCAAACAAGTTCCAGTTTTCAGTAGAGTGCTGATTGTTGAGCAAGTTTTCCTTTTCACAGAATAGGTTATCTGGATGAATTCCATCCTCCTGTGTGTCAGCAAATGGTTCAGGTTTGTTACGCTTTTTGCCATCTGGTCAGTCTGATTGTTGTCATTTAAGTCATGCACTAGGATTGAATCCCCCTGATTTGGATGGTTGTTGCTCCAACTTGTGATTTCTTGTGCTCTGAAGGGCTTTTCCAGAACAGGAGACTAGTTTCTCTCAGTCCTGGTATTTATTTCTATCAGATTGTTTCTGTTTCCTGAGCATCCTGACCAGCCACAATCTGTCTGAAAGTTTTGTTCTTTACTAGTGACTGTAAAATGATAGTCCTGTCCGTGAAACGGTCAAAATAATAAAAAAACTCCTTTTGTCATATTTGGGAGTTTTCTAGGATCATCATTTTATTATATGATGAGTGTTTTACCAGTGCTACCCAAACTATCCTTCTGCAAGCTCCTCTAGCCAGAGCAGTAAGGAATCTACAGAGTTCCACAGGAATCTCCCATCCTAGCAGAAACAGTAGTGTTACTGACTCAGTGTTGTGGACCTGCAGTGGTGCTAGACTGTACAGAAGTCTTTTATTGCAACTTGTGTGGAAAGGAAGGGTAGTCATCTTGCACTGAGATATAACAGATACATACAGTTCAGTAGGAGGGGAAAAAGGGACAGAAAAATGAAATGAAAATATACTTAGCTCATTGTAACAACTATAAGCCTTTTTACTGGGCTACTACTACTCTGTGGCCACAGGAAAGGCTGATAAAGGATAACATGAGAAATGATTGCTTTCAGAAATTGCATGGCAAACTTGCTGTATTGATTCTTCTCACTGCCTAGGAAAGACTTTTTTTTTTTTCTCTTCTTTTTTCTTCTTCGTTTCATACTTAAACAGTGATATTTTCTTCGCTCTGATTCAATGGAGTGAAAAATGGAGGCTGCCTTTGATTATGTTTTTTTAAATTATCATTATTTTTAATCTTAACATTTATTCTTCTCCCCTGCACTTTCTTCAAGTACCATAAAAGTTGTGTATTTTTAAATCAATTCTTGAAACTCAGGTTATAGAATCCAATCTGGTGGTACAGGAAATTAGATGAATGTCCAGGTACCTGAAAAAAATAAATCAAGTTTAGAACAGAGTTGGTTAAGCCATGTAGGAGGAATGCACGTATGGACACAAGGTGCTTATTAGGAACCATACAAACTGATACTTTGCCTGTGGGAGCTGTTGTTCCTAAGTGAGGTGTGCATCTAAAAATTACGGAACTTGCATTCAGCATCTCTTTTTAAATAGAAAAGCATTGATTGGCACTTCTTGCCATAGCTTCTGCATGTGCAAATGTTGTGAAGAATTCTTTTCAGAGATAAGACTTTGCTCAGCAAGGTAAGTGTGGGCTAGCTCGGAGTACAGCATCTTTCCCCTCAGGAAAAATATATCATACGGGAAGGTCAGTGATTTTTTTTCACACTTTTCCCAGTGTGATGTGTCTTCCTCACCCATTTAAAAGTATTCTCAAATATGTTTGGATACCCAGCCAAGATGATTCTCCTCCATTTAAAATTTTTCTTATCTGAGCAGTTTTCAGCTCTAATGGAGATCTATATTCTCAGTACAAAATATTTTTCTTCTCTTTTCAGTTTTCCTAAGAAGGTTGGGGGAAGTACCTATGCAGCCACTAATTAAAGTGATTAAAATAGACTTTTCAATAAAAAAGGAAGCTCAGCACTACTTTTTCAAGCCAAAACAGATAGAGAAGCTGACAATATTAGGAAGTACAGGCCAACTGAGAACAGCAGCAACAAAAAAGCGGAGCCAGCAAAAATGGTCATAACTTTGTTATGTTATCATAACTTTGTTTTGTATGGTCTTGGGTGGCCAAGAGACAGCACCATCTTTGAATGTGCTGCTATTTCAATGCAAGGGCAGCTGTAGGATGCGAGAACTCTGCTTACGCTGAAACACTGCCAACGGTGTCTCAGTGTGTCAGCTCATTCCTGTTTATAAAAGTTCTCCACTGAAGGAAAGCTAGAAAATATGTACATTAACACTGCCCAGTTCTATCCCTCCCTAACTGATTTCTGATTCTCATGAAGAAAACAAGAAAAGCCATACCAGCAAGCATGGTTGTAGGTTAACTTTTGGAAAGTGAAACTTTGAACTCTGTCAAAGCAGAATTTAAACTTAAGGCTTCCCAGTATAAATGCTCTAGACCATGAAGAAATAAATAAACCTCTTCCTCATTATATCTTATGCAAGGTTTAAATGCTTAATGAAGAAGATTGAAGATTAGAAATAATAAAACCTTTCTTCTTTTTTTTTTCTTTTTTTTTTCTTTTGCCTTTACATGTGCTGTATTTTTTAAAGCCCTGGTGATTATGCTATTTAATAGCATTTCAAATTTAGACTAATTCTCACCTTTGCAAGAGAGGTGTCAAAATGTCACTGTTAGATTTCTGTAGCTATATATTATGATGAGACAAAGAGCAGCATTTTACAAGTTGCCTGAGAACTTCCCTCAGGGCACCTGAGGTGCTAGGAGTCAGATTAGACTTGTCCCAGAAATCAAAACTCTGAACCTGATACATGTATTAACACCCACTCAATCTTGTGCAACAGAAGTGATTAGTATTATGATTTATTTAAAATGTTATTGTTGCCTCATGTTGTCTGTCTTCAGTGCAGCTGTTAACAATAATGTAAGGTGCTTATTCCAGTGGACTCTGATCCCTTTTCTCAAAGGTTAAATAGTTACCTTTTTTACATTTCCACTTATGTCAGTAATTATCTACATGGTAAAAATTGTACTTTATTACAGTAAAGGAGTAATAATGATAATTCTGTGAGCAAAACCCCTACTAGTCTATATGCCTACTCACGTGCTGTTAAAAGATGCTAAGCTGCAATTACATCTCTCTTGTTACTCCTTCTATCTCTCAGATATGTCTAGAGCAGCCTTGGTACAAATCTACTAAGGTTGTTGCTGCATGGGGAGCTCCTGGGGCTTCACTTGCCTTCTAGTGGCTGGGGATGTCCATTGGGTTACCTGCTGATATCCCTAATTGGGAGTGTGTTTAGTCAATGAAGGTACAAACCCAACAGGTTTTGTTAGCGGAACATCTTTGTTCTACCCTGTGTTTGCATTTTGAATCTGTAAGGTAAGGGATATGGTACAAAAGCAAAGAGCTGCTTAGCCTTGTATAGGTCTGAGAAAATACTTTGACTGCAAGGAGAAAGCTGTTCTTTCAAATAAAATAAATTATTCTGTTTACAGGAATGCCCAACATGTTAGAGGCAGAAAATTGCAACTGAAGGCGATATGAACGTTGTCTCATTCTTGTGTTGCTAGAAGACTTTTATAATTTTGTAGCTGACAGATCTTTTATTGATATTTTCACTTCAGTGATTTCTGTAGAATAATGTTAACTACAATTCATTAGTTGCTTTTAATTTAAAGATGTAATGAAGTGCTAATTTACTTGCATCTCAGAAAATTCCCTTAACTTAGTCACAAAAAACCATATTTGTTGATTTGCCTTAAGATAGTATCCCTTTTCTATAAATTGTGTTTCGGTATGTTTGATAGCTAAAACTGTCTTCTGCCACCCACGCTTAAAACTTTCTGTGGTGAGATGGTTACACCCTGTTTTCTGCAACAATAAAAATGCCAGTTCAGATTGTCATCATGCAGCTGAATATTGTTTGTTGCTGTTACACAGGAAAGTCAGCTGGAAAATAATGCCTTCCTTTCATTGCTCTTTGGCACTAGGTACCTCTTGCCACTGTTGCATATACTGTTAACTCTCGTTACCCTTCAGTTGCTCCTTTGTGAGCTGTGGTTTCACTGTGTTACTGAAATTTCATTTATTAAATTTGTTTTTAAAGTTCTGTTAAATTACCTCCCTGTAAAATCAGCTGAGTGGAGTTTGTCCTGCTTCTTCCTCTGACCGGCACAGATGGTGGTCTGTGAATGTGTAAAATATACTCTTAGGGGCCTCTTTTCAGATAGGTATTTCTCAAACAAAATGGTCAGTTTCAAAATGCTTTCAGCCCTTTGTCTCTCTGCAAGTTCCTGTACTTTTACAGTTGAGCATGTGATCAGACGTTTAGAGAAAATCAGTTCCCATCAGATAGCAACTGAAGATCAGATCATAATGACAAGAGAAAGGGGAACAAGATTCCAGAAACTAATTATGCTCATTCAAAGGAGAGCCTTGGAAGGAGAGGCAATAGGTGAGTGTGGAGAGACTGCTCAGACTTAAGCAGTAGTTTATGGGGAAGGTGAAACTGTGCTTAGCTGTCAAAGCTCATCACTTAATCCTGCCATGCCCAGTGCTAATAGAGTTTGCACTTGTGGGGATAACAGTTGCACTACTTCTTTTGAAGAAACATAGGAAATTATCGGATCCAGTGAAAATGAGCCTGACAGGATGCATATTTCTGTTATTCTGATTATAAAAAAAGCACGACTAGATTATCTGTTGTGATCTGAAGATTAGGAAAGATTGTGCTATAGACTCCCAGAGGGATGGTAGCAAAGAGCAAGTTGAGCCTATTGGGATGAATCTCTGTCCCTTCCCTATTTGACTCATACATGTAAGGAAAGGAGAAAGTTTGGAAAGATTTGTCTCAGCATGCAAAAATGAGCCTTCTGTGACTGGTATCTTTTCCATCTCCTCTGGGAAGCCTTTAATGGATAACACACCACAACCAAGAAAGGAGATGAGTGGTTAACTGCATTAACATGGACAGCCTCTGATACTGCTACTTGGCCATCAAAACTCATAAACTCTTTTCAGCAGTGCCTCTGGCACACAATGGGTAACAAACACCTTTCCTTCAGAAACAGTTATTTCTTCATGATGCCCTGGAGCTACATTTCTTACCTTGCTAGCATTAACGTTGTACATTGCCATCAAAGCATCAGCTTTGAAGGTAAATGGGCAAGAAGCCCACTTAATTCAAAAAGGGAAGAGTGTGCCCCTGTAATACATAGTTAATAGCCTGATTTGGAGGCATGGAGGTGCTCCTTGCTTTGTAACCAGTAGTCAGGGTACAGAAGCAAAATCTATGATGTCTAAAGAGTACTTTGCTGTAATGAATGTGAATTAGTGCATACATTGATAGTTGGAGAATTTCCTGAGAAGAAAGCTAATTGTCTAAAATATTTTATTGTCTAAAATATATTGTCTAAAATTTCTCTTGACCCTTTAGGTAAAACCTAGAGTGTCTGTTATCTCTGTGCCCATTTCTGACTGCATTATAATTTTTTTAAAAAGAATCAAGTATTGCTCTAAACAGTTTTCTTTTTATTTATATAGCTTTCCTCACAATGTGTTCTGAGTATGATGAAGTAAAGATAGAGAAGTAAAGAGAACTCTGTTTTCATGAGTCATATTCACAAAATATTATTAAAAATGCTTAATAGTGTTGCTTTTAATCTCCTTTTCTTTAAAGAGAAAAAAGCCTTAATTTAGGGTTATGTATTTACATCACATCATAAAATAAAATCTGCGCAGTAACAGATTTCTTGTATATGTTTTACTGCTGAGGATAGAGAGTTTAGTCACTTTTAAGACTTGAGAGTGTTTCAGTTTCTGAGATGTAAATAATGTTAATGTTTTCACACCCACTATTTAAAAAGATTTAACAACCACACCATCAAAACTGCAGCTACTACTACACCATTTAATATTGAAGCTTCACATAAGATCAGATTTTTATTTTCAGTTCTCTCATAAATTAGCTTTTATCTATCAACGGATTCTGCATCTCCAGGGAAGTCTGCACAGAGTTTGCTTCCCTCAAGAAAGAAAACATAGTTTTTGAGTTTTTTATATGTTAAATTCTCTAGTCATCAGAGATAGTGCAGGACCTCACAGGTCTTGTCACCTCATAGGAATTATTAACATAAACCAACAGATAGAGGTGAAGATGGTAATGGGTATTATTTCTATCTTTATTTTTTTCTTAATGCCACAAATGAAGCAAGATTTCAAAGAAGGGGAAAACCAACATTTAATTAACGCGAGGCTGGAAATTTCATAGCAATTGCTGAGTCATTAGCAGTTAACCAGATCTAGAATCTGCATCATGTAAAAATCCGGTTTGAACTGCATGAAAACATTTGGAGCAGTCACAAAGTTTGGAAGTATGCAAACCAAAACAATAACATTTTTCTAAAGATAGTGTGATTCATTAGAAACATACTACTACATCTGCATTTCCTTCATACTTGTTTAAGAAGTATTGGCTTGCTAGTTTTTGTATCCTTTTATCTATGATGACAGAATTTGAAGTGTAATTTAGTATGCTTAAAAAAGCAAAACAATCCTGTATAGCTATACTCCTCTGCAAAATAGTCAACAAAGACTTCCTAGAAAACAACAACAGAATTGATGCTAACATTTGTTTTCCTCTCCAAATGTCATGAAGTTCAATAATGTACACCTTGAGAAATCAAGTAGGAATGTATATTGGATGAAAGTAGCAGAATAAACAGTTTCTAAGAGGCATTAAGGACAGAGCCACAAAAAAGGCCTAACTGAGATAGGAACCCAAGTGTCCTCTGAACACAATAGCTGCAGCGGCTTTTGAAGGCCAGTGGCTATGTCCAAACTAGCAAGCCATTAGCTGAAAGGACAAACACATGCATTTTTAATGTGTCTCATTTGGATCCTTCACATCCTGGCCAGCATTTCTGCCCCCTGGAAAACAGTTTATGAAGCTGTTATGTCATTATGTTTAAGAACAGCATTTCTGTCGGACAGAAGCCTCTGAATAGATCGAGAACATCGTTCTGGCCTTTTTAAGAGGTTGCAGGTAATGGAAGGAGTCCAAAGTGGGAACTTCAAAAAGTATGCAGATAACTCTGCATGAGTCTTTGCCTTGAAATCAAAAGTCTTTCATGATTCAGTTTGCAGCTGTGTGTGTTCATTGTGTTTATTTTTGCTGAATGCCTTTGTCACTGACATAATGTTATTTTAGTATATTTTGCAGTGGCGATGTGTGGGGGGGAAGATGCATAACCCTCTTCTTACCATCTTTGAACATCTTTAGAAATGAGAAAATAGCAATCTCTGAATATATTCATAGTAGTATGACAAAATCCCAACCCTGCTGAAGTAAATAGAAACTTATAGATTTCAGCAGTATCAGGATTTGACTTTTAATTATCGGTACTTACAGTATGTTCACACAGTGCTGCTCTCAGTATAGATTAGGAATTGCTTGCTGCCTCAAGTCTTCGTTCATTTAAATCTAGGAGTGAAGTGTTCCCTAGAGCAGCTGATATGTGATGACCTCTTTTATGGAAGATACCAAGTGTTGCCAAGGATTTAGCTTACGCTGTCAGGTCAGATTTTTAAAAGGGATCAAAATGCAGTGCGATAATCATGTTAATATTTGGTGTTGATGGAGGTGAATGTATCTGAGAATCTTGGCCCAGATTTGAGTTGCAAACTGTCTTGTGAATTGAATAGGTGAGAAAACTACCAAGTGAGAGGAATGATTTTTGGAAACTAATGAAATGAAAATTCAGTAAGAAGCAGAGATATCTGTACTGCCCAATTACAAGTTTTTACTTAAAAGTAACCCTTTCTAAATGAAGTTAATTTTAAGAACACAAAGCTTCTTTACATGAGAACACTCTCTATGTATAGTGTTCAGTGTAATAATATTCCTAGTTTTATGAAGGGAAGAGACATGAAATCCCACCTTGATAAAGTGAAAAGGAATCTCTTAAATGTTTTGTATGAAACTAGGATTTTTTTGCTCTTGCTCTTGGTCTTCAGCTTGGGTTTTTTGAAAAGCAGACCAAAAAGGAGTGTTTGCTAACTTTTTTTTTAATTAATATTTTTAATTAATAGAACGTAAAAGAGAATGAGAAATCAAACTTGTCTGAAAGACAAAATATGAAAATGCTTTTGAAGTTTTCCACTAACAGCTTTCTTTTCCAGGAAATTGAATGCTGATTTTTAAAAATTGGAATCAATGAAACGTAGACATGTGGATACCTGTATTTCCACTCAAATTACTTAAGTGGTTAGTGGTTACTCAGGTGCTAAATGAAAAGGAGAACATAAAATATTCCAGGCTGGAAGTTTAAAATATTAATGAATCATGAGTCTCAACATCATGAGAGCTCTAAAAATATCTAGATGTTTTATTCAGGTTCTGTTAAAAGGATTTTAGGTGGAACATCACTTTCATGCCTTTGGTGCTTTCAAAGTAACTGTAGGCCATAGGATGAGGGGCAATGGTTTTAAACTAGAGTAGGGTTGATTTAGATTAGATATTAGGAAGAAGTTCTGAAGGAGATGAAATACTGGAACTGGTTTCCCAAAGAGGTGGTGGAGGCTCCATCCCTGGAGATGTTCAAGGTCAGGCTGGATGGGGCTCTGAGCAACCTGATCTGGTTAAAGATGTCCCTGCTCCCTGCAGGGTGGTTGGACTAGGTGACCTTTAAAGGTCCCTTCCAGCCCAAGTCATTCTATGATATATATGTCATCGTATACTACTTTCACAAAGTAACGTCATGCTCAAACTGATAAAGAGTCTGTGCTTGAAGTTCCTATTCCAAATAGTGTCTTCCATTTTGTAGACGGGACTAACTGTGGAGACCTCAACAGTATTAAGTGTATTTGGATACAATGAGTTGGACATCTAGTGTTGAAACTTTTGTTATTACTTTAGTTTTGTTTTTGCAGGAGGCACAGTAGTTGTGAGGGAACAGAGCAACGTTAAAGATCCTTGTTGGAGAGGCTTGACAGCCCCTGCAGTTTTATGCTGAATATGAATTCATAAGCCCACTGCAGATGAGAAGGTGCATTCAGCTGAATTATAAATAAACCGTAGTTAGCTTTGAAATGCATCCATTTTAATCTGAGCTTCCAGCAAAATCCTATAGATATGCAGCTCTATTGAGAGCTCTAAAGTTGGTAATAAAGAGAAAATGACAAGGATTTTATTTGGAGTCTTCTTACAGCTGTGTGGGGGAAAAAAAAATAAAAAAAAAAATCCATATATTGTTGTGATTCTTCCTACGCATTCAGCTGAATTATAAATAAACCGTAGTTAGCTTTGAAATGCATCCATTTTAATCTGAGCTTCCAGCAAAATCCTATAGATATGCAGCTCTATTGAGAGCTCTAAAGTTGGTAATAAAGAGAAAATGACAAGGATTTTATTTGGAGTCTTCTTACAGCTGTGCGGGGAAAAAAAAATAAAAAAAAATCCATACATTGTTGTGACTCTTCCTACAAACAGTGAAGGAGTAGATAGAAAAACCCTTTGTTTTCGAGAGTCAAGTCCTCGTTCCAAAAGAAATGTGCTCTATGTGACTGGAAATGCATTTGGCTCTTGAACCCTTTTCTTTACTCTGTCATGCCCACATGCAGTAATCCCACATGTGCTCCAAGAAACTAGCTGCTGTTGTTTCCTTGCGGCCTAAGGGAGGTGGGAGGGCAAGACCAACGCTTTTGCTGTTGCCAGCAGAGCTCAAGATATAGACCAACAAGATGGTACTCACCCAAACACATTGTTCAGTACGTTGCTTTTTGGGATGCCAGCAGCAAAGGCAGTGCTATGTGCTGTCCAGTGTGAATTAACAAGCTTTGTCTTGTAGAGGTTGACTAGAATGACTTGGATCCAAGGTCTAGCAGGTCCCCTGTTTGACTGGAGTGTCTGTGGAATAGACTATCGCACAGTGTAGCCCTGTCCCAGGTGAAGCAGAAGCAGCGTACCATCCTAGGGGTATATAAAAGTAAACCTGTTACTCTTTGCACGCTAAGGAATAATTTATCTATTTTTTTATAAATCTCCCCTGTTTACTACCTGAGGCAGAACTACATTTCTTCAGTCTTAATTTTTGAAGTGTATATTTTAGCAACTGGATGGACAGCATGTTCTAAAAAATCTCAAACATGAGAGGTTATGAATTCAGATGGTCATTTTTAGCTTTGCAGATTGTGACTGATACGGACAATTTCTGTCCCATCACCAAATGTCAAAGAGTAATGTGTGTGTGTTGCTGCTAAGCAAAATCAGAGCAGGAGCCTGTAGGTTCTCCAAGTAATTTCATGTTGCACCAGGAGACAGATGGCAATAATAAACCAGTGGATTGCTGAGAGCCTTCAGCTTGCATCAGCAGCATGTTGGTCTCTTAATTGTTGCCAGTTTTGGACTCTGCCTATCTAACAGATCTTCTTAAATGGGGCATAAGAGTGAAAGGCCATGCAGTTACTGCCTTTACATGGAGTGCAGAGGTCTTTAGCATACCCCTTTGTACAATTTATTTTTCTACACAAGAGCTATGATGAGTTTCCTCAACAGCTATATATGAGTACTTGCATACTCTGGGATTTGCTCAGACAAGAGATAAAATGAGCACAATAGGCAGTATGATATTGCAGACAGTTTGCCAGTGGGACAGAGAAAGGATCAGATGACCAGCCTAGGTTCTTCAGCCACTGTGGAAGACTTGTAGGCAGTAGGTAACCTGGTGTATTCCTAAACTGACACTACTTGACGAACTCAGATTCTTGTGGTCTTCCTGCAGTGTTGATGCACTTATGCATAAAGTAAAACCAGGCACGTCTTTTTTAAACTGTAGAAAGACTAGTGCTATTATTCTGAAGAATTTACACTGTGTAACTGAGATCCAGAGGGCTATTCATCCCTTGATATGATCCTTTCTTATCTCTTATGTGCTACTACTGGGTTTACATCTTAAAATAATTAGATGATGTTTGTGCCGCAAATTAAATAGTTTATTTTGCAGTTATCGTAGTGTTCTTTGGTGGAATTCTCAATCATGGTGTTCTTCTTAAGAGCACAGTTAAGGGCTTGTCTTTGCTGTGTTCAGTTGCAACTGTACTTGCTAGGACGTTCTAGGACTGAGCCTGCCAGTCTGGATGGCCTGTATTTTTCACAGCAAGTGACTGCCCTCTATCTTCTCTTGAATTGCATGTGTGCACCTCATTTGCTAGAAAGTGAACCAGGCCCTTCAAAAGCCAGTCCTTGTGTGATGATAGTATTACAAGTTTTGAGACATGTTAGGTCACTTGATGTTGCCTGCACTGAATAGAATATTTAGGCAGATCCAGGATTTAGCAGGGTGGAAAGAATTCTTATGGTCCATGTTATGTGTACTTAATCAAGGGACTATCGCCATTGCTGCCACTCCTGCAGAAACGTGTGAGTTCGTCACACAGTTTGATCTACATCCAACAGATTTTTTTGTTGCTGTTTATCTTCGAGCTGACTTTTGCGGCATCTGAAAGTTGTGATAGCAATTAAATAAAGCTCATTGTAATTGGAAAGGAATTTTTAAGTATCCACTTGCTTTTGGCACTATTATGAATTGCTTGGTGTTCATAGATTCTTTTTTGTTTGTCCAAAGCAAACTGCAAAGTTTGCAGTTCTCTGGGTCATAAAATCTCCCATCACTATGGGAATCCAATTATTAGACTTGTTAGAAGCTAACTAACATGAAACATTACAAATAGAATACTGAATAAAACCCACCAGTAATAATCTCTGTCTCTCCTCTTGCTGCATTCTGAGCATTTTGCTCACTGTTTCTTAAGCTTCAGAGCACCTTTTTATTCCAGGTTGGTCCTCCAAGTTCTAAGTTGGTCTGTGGGTGTTTATCAGTCCCTGCTCTGGTGCTTGTCTCTCTGCCTATCTTATAACAAATATCAATTCTGTAATTTTTTTAAAATTTATTTTATTTTAAAGGAATTGCAGTCATTGTAGTTGGGGCAGTATCAACTCTTATGCTAAAGCAAGAATATTGTGTTCAGTTTTCTTACTGCAAAACAAGAAAAAAACACATAGTACTGTTGCAAAATATTCTGCCAGTCTGTCATATTATATTGAGAGCATGCTTCTTGTGATTATTTTCCAAAATTAATAACTGTTTCTTTACATACTCATTTTTCCAGTGTGACTGTTTAATGCCATTGTGCCGCTGCTGAGTGTAGGGTACATTTACATAACAGTTTCCCTTGTTCAGTTTACTTTGCTGGAGGTTAGATAAAAAAATATTTTTTATATGTAAATTGAGCACATTTGGTCAATTAGATACAATAAGCATAGAGCTTAATGATACCACTTTTATAGGCACTTTCCAAAGTACAAGTACACTTCAGCTTTTTGACCCCTTTGTTCTAGTGCTAGAAATAGATGTTAGCTGCAGAATGAGCTTCTATAATGTCACATGCAGTTTGTTAATCAAGGACCTAAGAATCTTATTCCATTGAACAAAAAATATTAATAATTTTGCAGTAGAACTGAAGCTTTAAGATTTTTTTTTTCTTTACAGCTTTGGCAGTAATTAATTGCAATGGGCATCAAAGAGTTCCTGTTTTGCGGTTTGCAAGGCGCTCTCAGCTGTCACTCAAAGCAAATACTGAATCCATATAGCTACATTGCAATAGCTAACATGTACTGATGACAGGTATTTTCTCTGTCAAAATGTTTGCCTAGCTTTAGAAAACCTCCCATCCACCTGGCAAATATCCTTCTATTCTGGGGGTCTTTCTCTGGTAGCATGCATAGCCAGATGTTTAGAAGGAAGCACAGGTCCAGGGTGGAATGGAGAATTGACAGTTCTGAGACTTCTTACTAGGATCTTGGGGCTTGTATTCATGAACCTTAGGCGCTTTCCATATGATCCAAATAGTGGATGATGCAATATGCAATTGCTCTGAATATTTGTAGTATTTCTCTTCTCAGTGTGTGGCTGAATGAGCATATGAAAAATATTTTGCATTTCCCATAATTTCCTCCTTCCTGCATGCATTTGACTTTTGCTTGTACAAAAGAAGACAATAGCTGACTCAACTCAGTCTAGCACTGTTGTTTGCTAACAATCTCTCATCAAATGTGTAGAGAAACTTCATGAAGGCATCTGTAAAACAAAACAAAAGGTGACATGAAACTAAATATCAAGTAACTTGTTTTAAGAAGCTATATAAGAAATAGAATTTCAGTTTGACTGGCTCTGCTTAATATCTCTCATATTATTTGTCTATTATGTGTGTATATATGTAAATTTCTTAGATATGTGCTACACTGAGTTTAATTTTTGTGATCAGAAGATCCCTTTTTAAAACTGAAAGACATGTATTTGAAGAAGTTTTTGCTCTTTATTTCCCACCTCTGCTCACAAGAAAGTCTCTGGACGCAGCCCCTACCCAAATAAGTGAAATATGCAAGGCTCATATACATTTTTATCTTGGGTTATAGATCCTCTTCTGTCTTGTTTTCCCTCTTTTAAAGATGGCAAACTGAGATGCAGAGAAAGGCTAAGCTGTTGGTCAACAAGGAAGATGGTGTAGTTAAACTGCACTGAATTTTGCACAGTAATGTTGCAGAATTTGCCAAAGGGTGTTTTTTTTGTTTGTTTGTTTGGTTGTTGTTTTTCCCCCAATGTATAGTCTACGTATCATCAACAAGCTTTGATACAAGGGCTTTAACCTATTGGTGTGCATTTCGGTTTTTGGTTTGTTTTTTTTTTTTTCTCTCTCTAGTCATTGATCCAAACATTCCCTCCAGAAAGTTGTATTTTCTTTCTTTGGCCTAGGTAAAGCATAAC
>NW_009696175.1:0-13779 GCF_000703405.1 Apaloderma vittatum | reverse complement strand
CAGCAGGAAGCTGAAGACCTCCTGAAGTACCTGCTGATAGTTCATGTTAAGTTCCTACATGTTTATCTACTCATGAGCATGCTTATCTTTTAAAAATGTAAGTTGCTTAAAGTGAGATTTCCTTTCAAAACGGCTATTTCTGTAATTTGTTCATCTGATGTTGTTTCTTGCTAATTTTCATCTTCTCTACCATTGCCTTGTAACCTATTGTAATTCCTCTTGTTACTATGACTAGCCCAGAACAGTATGTCTTCCCTGATTTCTTTTACATGATTTGTGAGTTTGTAAAGACTGAGGGACTTAACTTCCCTTGCTTGCTTTGTGTTTTTGTGGTAGGATTCGTGTGTGAGCAAAAAGCTAGGTGATCCAATCTCTTCTCTAGCTACTGCTTGTGCTCTAGTGTCAGAGGATAATTTTAATGCCTGTTGTATTAATGTAGGAGTAACCTGACTGTATTTATTCAAAACCAATGTTATTTTTACCTTATAGTGCTTGTATATTATAATCATTGAATTATCTGAACCTATAATAGGAATGCCTGACCAAAGTTTGAAGGATGTGTTCAGGATAGTTCCTTATATTTTTAAGTAATAGACACAAAAAGGAAATATAAGGAACGATGTCAATATTTGGAAGTTATAGTTATAAAATTATCTAGCTAGATAATTATTCTGCACTGGTTTTTGAAAATAAACTTCGTGGTCTGAGTAACTTCTCTGTAAAATTTATGAGCTGGATCATCATGCTTTGTGTAGCACGTGTTTTACTTCAAAATGACTGAAATATTCTGAAGGCCATTTGTCAGTTTTGGCAAAATGGAGATTTTGGCCTAAGGGTATTGCATGTAAGGAGCTGCCTGAAGTGTCTAAAGTACTTACTAATAACCTAAGATATCCTGAGTAGATGTGTAGCAAAAAGCCTCCAGAACAGGTTTTCATCTGCCTTCTTAGTAGTTGTTCTTAAGTCTTCGTTTCCAGAAGATAGTCTGTGGCCCTGTCTCCCTTTATGAAGTGGCCTGTACAGCATTAATCTCCTTTATGCTTGGCCACAGACATGAGAAATATGCTCACCTGTGGTCTAGTCTGGACACTAGCCCTAAATCAGGGTACTTACCAGGTTAAAGTCCAAGACTTGTGTCCCAGGTCACTCTCTCAACCTGCATGTCATGGCAGTTAGTCCAGAAATATGGATGCTGCTGCTACATTACACATCTCCGCCAGAAAAAGCTGATAGTTAGAAGGAGGATCTGATTTATGCTGGGAACCGAATTTTGTGTGGAGGCACTAAAGAAGAATAATGCAACCCCCCTTGCCTTTCTCCACCCCTACTGTGCTTTCTGTTAAGAGCAAGAAAACATTTTAAAGCTCTCTTCAAACACCCTCATTTGCCTCGCAAAGCTTTTATTGGTAAGTATCTGCTGGCTGATAATATAGTTTTGCAGGCAGTGTTGAGTGTGCTATAGTAGACAGAACAGCATCTTGCATGTGTGATATATCACCTTGATACTAGTCAGCCTGTCTCATAAGCTAAAGTGTTTTACTGATTGATTTCATAGTTCATTAAAAGACTTGCATGTTCCTCCAACAGCCCAGTGGCAAATGAAAATGCCACTGGGTTGCAAAGACTGTGCTACTAAGTAATTCTAGCCTAACTGGCCACGCCTCTAGTAAGTGGTAAAATCATTAACTGTGACAGCACCATTATTAATAACATCTCATTCATCTCATATCCATGTTCCTTGACTTCAGCTGCTTTTTCTTATGCATATTATTTAACGTGATTTTAAATTATTCCCTAAAAACGGAAAGGGAATGGATTTAATTCATCTCCTTATAAAAACCTCTGATGCTGTCTTCAAACAATTATGTCCTCAAAATTTAGGCAGAAAATAAAACTGAGTTATTCACTTATTTTCAAAAGGCATTCTTATGCAAGGCTTGATTTACCTTGATTAGCATAGCAATTTACCACACATTTCAGAAAGCGTTGCTAGTATTTTTAGCTTAAAATAGATTTAGATGCCTCAGAATTTCCTACCGTATTCCATCAACGCTGTTCAGACTTCAAATACTATTTAATTTTTTCAGGTACAATAAGATTTCAATTTAAATAGTTTTTTTTTGTAATAACTAAATTAATCAAGTGATAAAGTGTAGGAGCTATATTTATTATTTTCATTTTTTTCCATCAGCACCTCCTTGGCTAACCCATTTAAAATGCATTTTTATCTAAGTAACGTGATTCTTCTGAGGTAAATATACTTTCCTGCCTGGAAGTTTTTAGGGGTAAACAAATGGTATAGACAAAAAAAATGTTGACTTCATGATGTTAACTAAAAGCAGTCAATGCAAAAAAAGTGAAAATACAAGTAAGTAACAGTCTGAAGTAGGCCTTTAACTTTGTTTCTGAGTAAGAATAAGGAGTTTTGGTGGTTTTTTGTTTTTTGGGTTTTTCTTTGCTTCCTTGCAAAATGTCTTCTAAATTGATTTCCAGGGATCATAAAAATAAGTGTTTCTGGTATAGAGTTAAATAGCAGAGGTTTTCTTTTTATTGTTTTTACCAGTTAATTTATGGGGTAAATGGTTAATTTATAATTTACTAGGAACTTGGTTAGAGTGTTTGCCAGAGACCATGGCTGTAATAAATGCTGTTAAAGTGTAAGAAAAAACAAAACAGACAAACAAAACCCCAAAACAAAAACAATCCAAACCTGCTAATCCAACAAAAGTCCACTCAACAGAAGTTAGGACAAGTCGGATGTTTGTTACGAGGTTTAAAAGAAACTAAAGGAAGACGCAGATACCCCTAAAGTCTTATTTTCCAGTATTTTCCTTGTCTTTGAGGGAGTATAGAAAAGTGACTATTATAAATGCAAACTGTCATGTCTTTGGTCACTCATTTTCAGAAGCACCAGTGCTTCCAGTGTGGATGTGACTGCCACACAAATGAATTATCCCACTAATCTGGCAGGGAGGTGTAGATATGGTGTAATAAGGGATGGGTGTTTTTTAGGACCACATACTGTAGTGCTTCACTTGTCCTTGAGTCATATTGGTACAAGCGCGGGCAGCAGTAATGTTTAGGAGCTAAAACATGTCACTTGATCTCTTTGCTCTGTTAGCATTGGCTTGTTTGATAATTTCTACTCTTCAAACTTTCACAGGGGCAAAAAGGTGAGATTGACGTAACAGCTCTGACTATTTCTGAATACCGGGTTTTGAAATTGAGCCTGTTAGAAAGCTGGAAGTAAAGATGGAAACAGCACGTAAAAATTATCACAATAATCTGTCACCTTTTTAAGGAAACGTTTGACAATGGATTATACAGCAGGTTAATCTCTGAACAGTGTATCAGATTTTTTGGGGGAAAATACAGTGGCAACCAATGAAGCAGTTGTGGCAGGATTAAAAGCCGCTTTAAGGTAGGAGTTGAACCACATTTCCTAAATAGTTGGTTGTAAAAGTAGGGATAAAGCACTGAAACATGTAGATTGCTGTAGGAGAGTTGTTATATTAGTGGTAGGGTAAGTTACCCCCCCCCCCCCCCCCAATGTTTACAATGTTATGAACAGATTGTATGAAGCAGAGCTCCACTAAGTGTGTCAAGGCTGCATTCTGTTCTTGTAGTGCTTTTGAGATTAAACAATGATGAAGTGTAAGACCCAGCCTGGCAGGGATGGCAGCTGGGTGCTTGTGGTAGAAGCAAGGCCATTGTCACTCTGGTGAGGTCTGAAAGAGAAGCCACAAGGAAGCCAGAGTCCAACCAGGACATCACAGGAAAAAAAAAAAATCGTGAACTGTTATAACTTTTATTGCTTAGGAGAGAAAATGAGACAAATGGACAAATCCCATTGCAGAGATGGACATGCAGAGCTACAATGGTAATAGTGGTCAAATAGTTGAAAATTGAGGGTAACACACTGTTTCTTAGATGGTCTTAGACCATTTTTTGTTTATTTCTACTTGGGCATATAATAAGCTTGATTTTTTTTTTTTTTTTCAGATTAGACATGAAAGTATGTTTTAAAAGTATTGAGAAACAGTACTGTCACTGGTCAGCATATGCAAAAATCTAGGTAGAATAAGAAGTTTTGTGTTCATGTTTTGTGCCAGAGTATGAAACATCTTCTCACAGCACCTATAAAGAGGTGCTGTGTCTGAAGACTGCATAGTGTCTTACGCAGTTCCTGGTAGCTTCAGTGTATGCTGGATGAGGCTCACAATGAATAAACATGGAAAAATATCTGTAAAAGCAGTAAAATGCATCTTTGCGCTTTATAAAAAGAAGTAAAAAAGATTTTTTTTTTTTTTAAATATATCTATATGGTTCTGAATTAATTTTCTTATTTAAGCCTCTCTTTAGTTTTTGCTGATTTTACTTTAATATTAAGCAGACCCTAACATACATTTAGTTTAATAAATATATTGGAAAAAAAAATCCTTCCAAGAATTGCACCATTGTCTATTTTTGTTATATAGTATACTACTCTTGCTTTAATTCATCTGATTTTATTATAAAATTTAATGTTAAAAAAGTAAGGTTTTATGGTGCCATCCTGATTCATTAAATTGCATCCCATAGCTCTTTGTCAATAGAGAAAACTAAAAGCTATTCCTGGGGTTGTTCTGTCTTTTCACATGCTCTTAAAATAGTCTATCTGCACTTAAGAGGTTTTCTTCTAGACCTGAATCTGAGACATCTGCCCAGGACATAAAGTACATTTCCTGAGGCTTAAAGTGGGTTTCTGATAGACCATAGCCAGACCTGGTATCTTGTAATTTTTTTGACTTAACTTCTCCTGATGTTTTTCCATATAATGATTTTTCTCATTAACTCTTCTCCTAATGGTACCACACCACCTGAGGTGCTTTGACACTTCATTTCTACTTGGGCTATGTATTCCGGTTCAGTGATGCAGGTTGATTCCCATTCATCACTAGCAGTTTTATGCCTTTCTGAATAAATCCTCTACTTTCCTAATGTACCAAATTACTGAAACCAATTTTGGCCGCCTCTTCACATTTCTTAGACTGATCAGTGACTCTTGAAACCTCGCCTTAGCTTTATGGAGCAACAGACCTTACTGTCTATCTTGGATGTTTGGGTTTTTGGTGTTTTTTTTGTTTGTTTGTTTTTATACAGGCAAATTAGACTGAAAGGGAGCAACCCAGGTGCCTAAACAGGGTCATCAGAGGAGTATGCAACATGGTATTTAAGACATCAGAGGCTGGGCAGGTAGGATATGTGATTAATGGGAGAGAACATACAGGACACTTTAAAGCAGTAAATGCCTGTATTAGAATCCTAAATCTTTCACTAGAATTACTGTTCTGAAAGAAATTATTATAGCAATTAGGGAAAAAAAAAAAAAGAAAAAGATTCAAAAGTCCAAACTATACACTTGATATTTCTTATTATTCAACAATGTTAACATTCATAATTGTGATGACTTCTCTAATTTCAATGTATAAAGTTCTCAAAATGTATTTGTACATGGGCAGGTCTTCTGAAAAATCAGAAATTAAGAAATATTTTAAATATAGCCAAAGAAAATAAATTAATGCATAGGGTGTCTGTAAATAGCCCATTAGTTCTAGCAAACATGAAAGAAAAAGTTTTTATGGGAGTAATTGTTTCCAAATATGCTGTGGGCCTGTGCTGGAGGCTGGGGGGAAAAAAAAGGTTACTAAAATAGACACACACATGCACTTTAAGCCTTGCATTTTTTTCTCTTTACACTTTCTTCAGCCTGAGGAGTAAAATAGCACTGAACCATTCTTAGATAATTTCATTTTATGGTCTTTGTACTGCTGGACTGTTTTAATTTCCTGATAGCACCACAATATAGCAACTCTGAAATTTTCCTGGAATTGTAAACGCACTTTTTGTAGAAACCAAGCTTTCAGAGGATGTCTTTCTTTCTTACAGAAGATCCTCATCTTGAAGGGGGAGGGAATGAATATCCACTTGTATTAATGTTGGAAATAAAGCAAGACTGAAGTATAATTTTCTTTCAGTGAAGCAATGAAAATGAGAAGGGATGAGTAAAACGTGCTAATGAAGGACTTAGTTATGAAGAAGCTGCAGAACTCAAAGAGCACCCAGGAAATTGCCACTTATTCATATTTTGGTGAAACACATTGGGTACTATTTGGTAGAAATTTTGTTTTATGAGCCAGAGACATTATTTCAACTGTTACATAGCCTTAACTCCCACACACAGCTGCACTGGTATTTGAGTTTGGACATGCAGGAATAAGCATTGCTGTGGCAAATACCTCCTCTTTACCCAGAATGGTTAAAAAGGGGAAGGTCAGAACCTGATGTATCTCAGGAGTACAATGGAAATAAGTAGGAAAAAATTCCTGGAATAGTCTGATGCACAGTGCCTTCCTTGCTCAAGGCTTTGTTTAAGAGTGCTGTCTATCCTTGTATTGTTTCATTTGCTCTGCTCAGTGGAGAGGTTACTAACAAAAAGGGAAGCATTATGCTGCCTTTACTAGGTTCTGCGTAAGTGAAATGACATTTCTTCGTTGGAAAAAGCCCAGTAACAATGGCAATCAGCTGATACCTCTTTACTATGTATTGTCACATCCTGGTTTAAAATAGAACAGCACTTAAAAAGGATATAGCAACTAATGATAACTAGGTGTGTTCAAGGCACAGTTACAGTGAGAGCAGAGCTCTTGTCCTTTGTTATTACTATGGTTCCAGGCAAAGATATCGGAAGATTTAGATTTGGCTACTCTGCCCTGGTGAGACCACACCTGGAGTACTGTGTTCAGTTTTGGGCTCCCCGGTTCAGGAGAGACAGGGACCTACTGGAGAGAGTCCAATGGAGAGCTATAAGGATGATCAAGGGACTTGAACATATCTCCTAGGAAGAGAGACTGAGAGAACTGGGGCTGTTTAGCCATGAAAGGAGATGGTTGAGAGAGGGGACCTTATGAACGTATACAAATATCTGAGGGCTGGGGGTCAAGCAGAAGGAGACAGTCTCTTTTCAGCGGTGCCCAGTAATAGAACAAGAAATAACGGGTTTAAGTTAGAACATAGAAGTTCCACCTCAACATGAGGAGAAACTTCTTTACTGTGAGGGTGACAGAGCACTGGCACAGGCTGCCCAGAGAGGTTGTGGAGTCTCCTCTGGAGACTTTCAAAACCCACCTGGACGTGTTCCTGTGTGGCTGCCCTAGGGGATCCTGCTCTGGCAGGGGGGTTGGACTAGATCATCTCCAGAGGTCCCTTCCAACCCCAAACGTTCCATGATTGTATGATAATTTAATGAAAGTGGTGGTATCTCGTACTTGTCCCACTTAGGAAATACATGAAGCACTGTTTGCTGGTGGCTCTATCATTAAAGACAAACACAAGCCCACAGGAAAAAAAGAAATGTCTAAATTATTAACTACCTGGTCAGCAAATCAGTTGGGAGTTTTGCTGGGTTATGAATGCTGGCAGGTTGCCAGGGAAACAGGAATAACTTAACCAGCTGCTTAGGTTTGTTGAAAGATGAAACCTTTTTACATATTTTTTGATGGCTAATAGCTAAGCCAGATTTGCAGAAAATACAGTAATGCATTTGATTCGATACAGACAACATAGGTTTTAGTTTAGACTCTTGATATACGGCTGTTTTGATTCAGGAGGAACTCCTTAGGTTTTCATCGTTCTACCTGCCCCTAACCATTCATGAATACCATGTGTGAAGATTTCTTGATATCTTGGCAATTTACAAGCAATTAAACAGTATTCTGAAGCTTCTGAATATGATGAGCCAACATTCCAGTTGGTTCAAGTGTCACCATTTCTGTTTAGCATTTTATTAGAGACTGACTCCTTTGCTAACCGTAAATATGTCCGTCGTGACCAGCAGTGGGTACTTGCAATGGCTGAGGCACTTTCCCTTCTTTTTGGACCATAAATGAACCACCTGGAAAGGCAAGATGAAAATCATAGGCAGGAAAAAGCCCATGTTCAACTGGGAGTTAAAGTAAGATTCAGTCTATGATTTTGAGAGATGGAGGGCTGTTGTGGTTGGCAAGAGGACTTTCCTATGTACATTGCCTGCAGTTTGGCCGCAATAACTTCTGAAATGGAGTCTATGGCTCCAAAGTTCTCAAAATTCTCTGTGAGAGACTCATTAGAATTGATTTTTAGTCTGTAGGGCTTGCTGATTCCCCTGAGCGTTTATTCATCTGCAAAGCATCTTGCTGGGAGGGGGAAAAACAACTGTTAGAACAAGTTGTTCCAAAATTTTGTCTGCTAATAGGTTTAATCCTCCTTCATCTCTTTTGTTTCCTGGTTCTTATTGTGTGTGCTAACACTGGTCAGCAAAAATAGGCAAAGGGTTTTCAGTCACTGAATTCATAGAAGTAAGGGTACCTGGATACTGTGGGTAACATCATCCATTTGATGCTTGCTTGGACACTCAGAGAGTAGACAGTATATGACCATCATTGACTAGAACCAGAATTCACCAAATACTAAAGGATCTAGTATTCAGCAATTGATTTCTTGAATTTTTTTCCCTAAATAGTAGCCATCATGAGCTGTCATGCCACTGAACATTTACTGAGAAGACAGATATAATTCTCAAGTTTTGGAGTGGTCTAGATTTCCTGGGACAATCTGCAGAACAATTGACAGGAGGCCTGGAATCAAAAAGTGTTCGTCTCTGGCCATCAAAATATCAAAGACGAGGCTTTAAAGTATTAACTCTTTTCAGGATTTCAGATTAAACCATGGTACTACTACAGAGCAGTCCTATGGTATCTGAAGACAGGTTTCCCTGAATTGTCATGGTTATATTTAGAACAACTATCAAAGTAATTTTTCTCTTCCTTGGTCTTCTATTATGTGTTGTAGCAATCTGATATCCTCAAGGTGGGTAGTTGAAAATATTTGGGAAAGTATGTACATAGTGCTGACTTTTACCATTCAAATGTGCAGTAGAGAAAATAATAGATTACTCTTGTGACTATTCCAAGTCACTGCTGCTTTTTTTTTTCCTCATTCCTTTATACACTGTCATCATTTATAGTGCTTGAAATGGCATAGCTTGCCATCAGCCTAGTTCTGCTGCTAGGTCTGAACTCGGTTGTCTAGGCTCACTTTATCCTTAGTGGAGAGAAACAAACACTTTGAGGGAAGCAGTTTGCTCCATCCAACAACATAAATACCTGCTTTTGGTGTGAGTCTGACTTCGTGGAAATGTACATTCCCTTCTGTTGCCAAGAAGTGGAGTCTGGACAATCAGATCAGATATTTGAAGTGTTCAAATGTGAGAGATACATCAAACTGACCGAAGGTTGGTAAAATTATAGCTTTTATTTGGCTATGAAAATAAACCATTCCTCAGTTCGAGTAGCTCAGATCCTAAAGCATTTCTCTGCTGGTTAGGAGGCTTGAGTAAAAATTACGCTCCAGGTATCCACAGAGTAGTTTGACAAATTTTCTTTAGCATGTATGTGTATTAATGGATCTAGTTTCATCTGGGACTTTTTTTGTTTTTTTTTTTCATTTACACTACAAAGTTTTACTGTGCACATTCGCAAGATGAAATGTCACTTTCTTATACAGATTATCAGAGTTTTCTCCTTTAGAAGAAAATATTTTTCATTTCTTGCTTACATGTAGGAACCACTTTCCTTTTGACTTACAGCAAGATAAAAATAGTCTCTAGCTCCTCTTACTTATATTTGTTTGATTCTTTTTACTAGAAGACCTTTTACAAGTGTAACAACAGTAAAATAAACTGTTTACATTGCTGTTAGTAAAATGGGGAAGCAAAACTATACCCCATAGTATTCAGCGTCATAAAATCCATTTCTTCTCTATTTCAAAGTAGTGTGGTTTTTTAACTGCTAATGAAAGCATTATAAAGATGGGCTTCTGAAGGCGGCGGGGGGAAAGGTTTGTTTTTTCCCTTCTCATTCTCTCCGCCATCCGGTTATGGTTCAGAAACACAAGCATTTTGCTCTTCCGGACTAAATTCGTTTGATGAACTATCAAAAAGCGCATTTAAATTTTCAAAGTCTCATTCTTGCCATAGAATATGGTATCGAAGAGAGAATGCTGTCTACCGGCATTTCATGGATAGCTTGAAAATATTGAGCTAAGAAACTGCAGATTAAATTACTCATAGTTTCTGCTAGTAGGTGATTATCTGTTTTCCTGTCCTACCATGTATTAAAGTATTATTTCCCTGTAAGTTGATTGTTTTCCCTCTTACTATCTAATCAAAAGCTTCAAGTTGTTAATCTCTGTAGTGATCACTTAGACTGGGGGCACTGAAGCTTTCAGAGCTGAAGAGCTGCTTTAATATCAAATGTAGTTAGAGAAGGCTACAGAAATCTTGCATACAATAGGGACTCAAAGAAGAATGCAAATATGTTTATTAGTGAGTTTTAATGAGAACTGTTATGGTAAATAATGATCTGATTATCAAATGAGATTTAAATATTTTTTCTAAGTTGTACTATCACTGGAATGTAGTACATGCTGCTCATACCAGCCCATAACTCTGGTGGCCTCTGCACCAGAGAAGAGGAGCTAGACTATATACATGTGAGAACAATGAAATCATCAAATTTTGATGTTCTTTTGGATTTTACATGATAATCTATCCCTTCAAGTTTTCATGCTCTGCAGAGGTATTCCGTAGCAACTGGTGTACTACTCCTTGCTATTATGATAGTTCAAATTGTCTCCAGGAGTGTCTCAAGGGTCAATTGCTGCTGTTGTGTGTAAATTGATGACTTGTGACTTCAGTGTCCTTCATATTTTGTTTCAAATACTTAATCTCTGTTCGTAAAGAAGGCAGGTCATTAAAAACAACAGTTTAAGTAAAAGAGGAAAAAAATGAAATTTAGTGAACAGTAAGAAATAGTATTTTTCAAAAGCAGATAAACATTTGCCAATGATTGGGATCTTCAGAGATATCTAGGCAACTTAATGCCATTAATATAGTTACTTGTAAAGTAGTCAAGTATTAGTGCTTTTATATTAATTACTAATGTCTCTGAGCATGACTCTGAACTTCTTGGTGATTTTGTTTGGCTGGGGCATGGGCCCAAATCCAATGATATTTTATATATCATATAAATATATATCTCTTTGACAAACTGGCTTACTTTTCCATCGATGATGGTTTCTATCCCTTAGCAAAAAGGTTATTGTCATGTCAAGTGCTACCAGCTACTCAAGAGTAACTGGTAATAGAAAAAAGTCTTTAAATCAAGAAAATCTTTAATAACTTAAAAAAATTGTATATGCATTGTTAGTCTTTGCTGGATGATGGTCGTGGAAGAATTTTCACATTTCTTTGCGTAGACGTTTGCTGCAAAACAAAGAAAAGAGACTATGCAGTATAAATTGATGGTTGGAGGTCTTGCAAGGTCGGCATGAAAAGCCTGAGGTGCAATTAGCACAAGGGTGCTTTGTGTGAAGTGTGAAGATGAAATACTAAGTCTGAATTTTGGGTGACAGAGATCAAGACATCACACAGATGGAGAGATAACAGAAGAGACGCTTTCCGTTCCAGCATTTAATAAATGGTTACAAGTGCTTACAATCCACCAAAGTTTCTTAGAATGGGCAGTATCACTTTCCTAATTCTGAAAACGTGAATGGTGCTCTTAGCTTATAACTTGAAAACTGAGTTATTAACAGCTGGAAGATTTTAGAGGAAAGCAGTGGTGTCTGGAAAATATTTGGATTAGGGGGACCGTTGGTATTTTGATCTGTGTGTTTACTGCAGGAAATGCTCCCAAGAGCTGTTCTTTTGCATGTAAAACCTTCTCTTTCTTACTGCCTGGACAAAATAGAGAAATAGGAGTTTTACCAGTTTTATAATTTCCATATTTATAGATTAAAATCAATAGTTAGATATTTATATAATCTACAGTAATTAATTTTGTCTGCCCAGCATTGTAAAATATTCACGCTTGACATGTTTAACATCTTTTCCTTATGACTAATTAGCAAACCAACAATATTCACTTATTTCAGTTTTATGCAGGGAAGTGACATTATGGTAAAATGGTCATTTATCATTAATATGTGCAGTTGAGGAGGCTGTTACTTCATTTTTATAGTACTTTCAAATTATATATTAGAGTATTTTAATAATATGTTAGATTGGTATTTTTGCAGCTCCTTTTGCACAGTTAGGAGGTATCCCAGTTTGCAGTCTGTATGACACTTGATGCTTGGCACTCGCCTTACTGGAAGTAATTTGAAGGGCTGAAGGAGATCAGGATCTCTGCCATCATTTGGTTTACTGTATTCAAGGATAAGTGAATAAAATTGTGCTTGGATGGTTTTCAATACAGACGCCTATGAAAGTGACTTGTTCCTTGCTTCTGTCGAACTTCAGAAGTCTTTCATTATCTCCTAGACTGCCTTAGCTGTAATCCAGTAGTAGGAAGTTTTTGGAATGTGGCCTGAGATTTAATTTGTTGACTTTTATGCTACTTTAGTTGGGTTGTTTGTTGTTTTTTTAATTTTTTTGCACTTTCTTGTGTAGAAAATACTGTAGTGTAATTGTTAAAGCCTTTGAGAAAGCTTTTTTAATTATGGTGAGAAAAGGATATCTACTTTTGACTTAAGCGACTTGTTTTCTGGTGCTTCACGTGCTTCCATTGTTTAAATTTTATCTTCAAGGTTCCGAAAGAGTTCAGCAACGTTTGGAAGCTGAGAGTATATCCTACTGAGCAGCTGTATTTGCTTTTAAATTCAAATAGTTTGAGGGTGTTTTGGGAGGTTGTTTTCTGTTTTTTGTTTTTTTTTTCCCATAGGGTGTGACATTCATATTTAGATTTTGCCATCTTTACAAAAGCTTCTGTTGGCCTTCAGTTTGGCTGCAGTGCATACAGCCAACCTCTTCTGCATTTGAGAGGGACAGCCTGAGGATATCTGAAACCACTTCTGTAGGGATATGGTTTTCCTCCGTACCTGCCATTTCCTCTATAGATGTCCCATCAGGAAACTTCTTATATCTGTAAGTAGCTAAATAATGACAAAGGGGAATCAAAAAGTAACCTACTTCTTTTCCACTGCCATACAAAATGGAAATACTCTTTTTAGAGCTTCGGGCCAGATTTCATGGCCACCCATATTAAATGGCAAGGCCCTGGCCTGTGGGCTTTCTTGGAAGCCAGGCTCGGTTCACGGTGGCGGTCGGTAGTGGTGAGATATGGACTCATGGGAAATATACTACAGAGCTAATGGTTTATTGCAAGCTTGTCAGAAGGATTAAAATATATTGGCAACAAAATTCGTTCTCTGGGTTGTGCCTGAACGCTTAGGAAATGAATCAGTTTCCAGTTTTTCTTATCATACGTGTTTGCCCTTGTCTGAACAATCGCTGCAAACCTCAGGCACAAGAGCTTAATTCTTTACTGATAGAAAATCGGGATGGTAACCTAGTAACCTTTGTCTCGTTCAAAGGCTTAAAAATGAGGCTAAGTGGTTCTTTCATGGTGGTAGTGATTATAGTACTTCAGCTTATTCTTTTTAAATTACATTTAACTCACTTTTAAAACATCAGAATTGATATGAAGCAGTTTTGAAAAGTACTAACCCAAGATCAGGGTTACTACAGCTAAATCCTTCCCCCTTTTGCCTCCTCCCTCTCCCCCATTGTACAAATAGTACATAAAATTAACATGTTAGCGTTGTCATGAAAATACAGGGTGTACCTGTGTCTTGTCTGTCCATCTCATTGGTGACAAAATCCGGAAAGCGAGTTGTCTTGGGTTACAATATGTAACCAAA
>NW_009696174.1:62151-63592 GCF_000703405.1 Apaloderma vittatum | reverse complement strand
CCAGGTCGTTGATGAAGATATTGAACAAAATCAGCCCCAGCACAGATCCCTGGGGAACACCATTGGCCACAGGCCTCCAACTTGACTCTGTGCCAGTGATCACAACCCTCTGAACTCTGCTGCTGAGCCAGTTCACAATCTACCTCATGGGGCAATCATCTATACTACATTTCTTGAGTTTTCCTATGAGAAATAATAGTGGAAAAATAAGATCAGCCATATCACTAGGAGCTGAGACTTTATTCTAAGGGGTTTTTAGATCACTTTTCTTGCATTTTCAGAGTAAGTAAAGTGAAGTTTTAGAAAGCGCTTGAAGGGATTATTTGCATGAGTGTTTGCAGTGTCATCCTGAAAATGCATTTCGGAAACTTGGAATGAAAAGGAAGGATGTTTTGACAGAGGATCTGAGAGGAACAACAGAAATATTTTAAAAGAGAGTCAGTGTTGGTAACTCTATAGAATTGCTGGAAGGTGCTGTCTTGTTGATAAAAGTGGTACTCGTGCATCACTTTTGGGCCAGGAAGGCATCTAATCACCCAGCCCTCACCCACAATGGTAGTAGAACAATTGTCACATCACTGACACCCCTGAGCATCACCTGGGAAGGGAGAGCTGAGGAATGTGCCTCACGTGATGTCCTAGGGTGTCATTAATGGACTGGGGTGGGGGCTGTGCAGAGGAAAGGCAAACCAAGGATGCAGCAAGCATCCTGGTACGAGGAGGTACCATTTCCAAGAGGATATGGAGGAAGAGGATGCATGGTGCATGACGGCCAGATCTCCTGGGTAACAGGGCTTACCAGGAGCAGCGGAAATATAAACTGGAGACGAGGAGCTCAGGGAGGGCCTGAGGCTGCTGTCAGAGTAAGAAGAGCTCCAAAGGAGGCTCAGTGTCTGCAGCAGGGGCAGCAGGGTGTTGAAGTAAGGGAGGATGCTGAAGGAGCCTTTGCCCTGGGGGTGGCCCTAAGAGTCATGTAACTCTCTCCTGAACCTGCTGATATTTGTGTGCCTCTTGCTAAGCAACCTGGACCAGGCTGTTTTAATGTCTTCACTGAAATGGGAAAGTTGTTTCCTTTGGTATGGAAAATATATATTTTTATTTTATTTTTTGTTTTTAAAAAAACAGTCTTAAAAATTACAATCTTGCATTTCTAGTAGTTGCAGTTTCAGCTTATTTATTTTTTCTGTCTTGCAAAGATCTGATACATGGCCCTGCAGTTAAATTTGTTAATACAAGATAGTCTTTTTGGGTGACCTTTACCAAGTTTTAAAAATTGTTTTCATGTTTAGTTAAGGAGGCATATAAACGCTTAGTATAAAAAGCTTGAAAATCTGTGAGAAAATATTGATTTTGACTGCACTGTGTTTTCGAATGTTTGACGTTGAAAATGCAAGAACTTTAATTTTTCAAGAAATTAATTTTCATATTCTACAGAAAAATT
>NW_009696174.1:58706-62141 GCF_000703405.1 Apaloderma vittatum | reverse complement strand
CAGGAGAATCACATATGCATGTCATGGAAAGTTAGCAGTCCCTTAGATGTTGCCAGGGAGTGGAGTAAGTCTTTTTCTATGTATCATTCTCTCCTTTGCATGGGAAGAAATTCTAGTAATTTGGAGCCTAGCATATACCCAGACAATGTGGACACATATGAATGTGCATACATATAAACATTACACTTATGTATATAAATATATTAAAAGTCAGCTTTGAAATTTCTTAACCATATGTATCTGCTGATCTACTGAATAACCCAAATTTCCTTATCACTCTTTCTTTTTCTTCTTATTTTTGGTAGAACCTAAATCAGCCCTATTTTATTGGTTATGTAGTTTAAGTTATCAGTCCAAAGACTAAGAATAACATCATGTGAATCATTGGAAAAAAAATAACCAAAGAGCTATAAGAGATTGAGACAGAAACTCAAATTCTGTTCCCTCTGCAGTAAAAGTGTGTCATCTTCCATTCTGCAAATAATTACGCATGCAAGGATCCCCTTCAGGGTGGTTTGATGACTCACATACATAATGTTAGACACAGATGTTGCAGCACTGAGATCTTGTTTGTTGGATTCCCCTTACAAAGCCTTTTAGTCACATTTGTGCATCACTACGGATAGCCCTTGCACAGGTGTAACCCCATCACAGCTCAGCCTGGAGAAGTATTGACTCCAATTATATAGTTTTAGAAGTGCTCTGTGTAAATTGATACGTTGATTGGGATTACCTAAGAAGGATACACATCATAGAATGACAGAATAATGTATTCGTGATTTATCTTGTATTTCCAAGCTGTTTTCCAAAGAGTCAGTTAGTTTAGAATGCTCCTGTTGAATGTTCCTTTGTTTTCCAATATAAAGTATAGCTGGCCATTTCCCATTCTGAATGACATGACAAAGAAAGCGATCTTATTGTCTGGTTATTATTTGCAATGACAGTACTGGGAAACCGGCTAAAATGAAGAAAACATCCTTTATTTGTTGTTTTGTTTTTGTTTAATGGATTGTTATCCAAGCAGAGCTGAAGCGTTTTTTGTTTTAATTGCATTCAAGGGTCCTTGTCCTGCAAACACTCGCGTTCCAGCAGTGGCAGGTTTCTGTGTTCCCGTGCTGAAATGAGAAGGATTCTGCATGGATTCACTTCCCTGACCCTGTGCTAATGTTTGCTGGCTCAGGGCCGAATGCACATGCTTAACCTCACGTGCATTAGTCATGCCATTGAACTCAAATGGGGGAGGTGACCTTATGAAATAGTTACATCAGGAATGCACAATACGTTATTCTTACGGCAGTTCTGCAAACACAGGCAACAAACACGTCTTGCATTGCAACCTGATGTAACCTGAAAGACAGAGCCAACGGGTAAGAAAATTTAATCGAATGTAGAGACAAATTACTATGGAGAAGGATCAGCAGCTCCTAAATGTGTAATACAATTTTTAGATATGATCAATTTTTAAGGTAAAAAAAAAGAAAAAGAAAGCCAACAATGAGTATATTTTTAAAATCATTAGTAAAGCACTTCTGAGACAAGTTTTCTACAAAAAGATGCTTTTGTAGTTTATATACCTACATACTTATAACATACAAAACAAATTTTCTTGACTTGAGAGGATGGCAATATCTAGAGGATAAAGATAGTGGATGTCTTTGCCCATATCTCACTTAAATATCTTTGAAATTTAAAAAAAGATACTTTAACTAGCTACATTGAGTGTATTGAGGTGATGAACAGTACTGTCTTGAAGTTATAAAGCATAAATGTCTTTCCATCTCTCTTTTCTTTAGACACTGAACTTTGTCACAACTTCAGAATGACAGCTTGTGCTACTTGCAGTCATAAAATCAGCACTGCTTGTATCAGAAGTGTATTTTTTTACCCAATTATTACGTTAAGGCAGTATTCATGTGTAACGTTACACATCCTGATAATTTTATCTAAAGAATGCTGGAAAAAATGTACCTTTTCACATGACAGAGATTAATTCAAAGTCTAAGAAGACTATTTCTCAACCCTAAATTTTCCTACATATTTGCATCTCTGCAGTTTGCCTTTGTAATGGTCAATGCTGGGCTACAGTTAACAGTAAAATTTCTGATCTTGCGTGTCTGATTCAGTATATGTGAACAAAGCTAATCTAAATAGATTGAGCAGCTATAAGGAAATTATCTTGGAAAGGGAAAAATTAAAAATATGTGAGTAAAAAAGACAGTATTATATCTACAAAATAGGGGAAAACAATCTATCCTACATAAATATATGATTCCATGCTTTCCTGTGATAAAAATTCTGCAACGGACCAAAAGTGCCAAGTATTTTCCTGTATAAAGTTGCTACTCAGGTACAAGTCTGTCCCCAGTACACTAAAAGTATGGATATTAATTATTCTTAACTCTCCTATGTCAGCTTTTGAGTTTGCTTCTCGATCTTCTCTCCAGAGGAAGGTATGGCTCTTGCTTTCTGGATGAGGAAATTGAAGCACATGATTTTTCTAAGCCACAGAGAAAAAAAAACTCTGTCTAGGAGTAGAGCATGTCTATGAGACTTATTTTTTGGGTCTCTGGGTGCTAATCCTAGTGATATTGTGCCAGCCTTGTTCTGGCTGCCTGAAGGTGTGAGTCAGCCACCATGCTCTAGATGCATAGCATCAGCAATCCAGATATCAGCATCAGTAATCTAGGATGTTCCTGGAATGCCTTGATGACAACTTCCTCCTCCAAATGGTAGAGGAACCAACAAGAAAATGTGCTGTGCTGGACCTTGTTCTCACCAACAGGGAAGGGCTGGTGACTAACGTGAGGCTCAGGGATAGCCTTGGCTGAAGTGACCACGAAGCAATAGAATTCAAGATCCTCAGGGCAACTAGGAGGGTATATTCCAAGCTTACAGCCCTAGACTTCAGGCATGCAGACTTGATTGCTTCAAGAATCTGCTGGCCAAAGTACTATGGGACAAAGCCCTAGCGGGAGGAGGGCCCACGACAGCTGGTCAGTATTCAAGGATCACCTTCTCCGTGCCCAGGAGCAAAGTAAACCGACAAAGAGGAAGGCAGGAAAGAATGCTAGGAGACCTGCCTGGATGAGCAAGGAGCTCCTGGACACAGTCACACAAAAAGAAACTTTACAAGGAATGGAAGGGGCGTATAAGGAATCTGCCCAAGCAGCAAGACGCTAGGTTAGAAAAGCAAAAGCTCAGTTAGAATTAAATCTAGCCAGTGAGATCAAAGGAAACAGTAAAAGTTTCTACAGGTGTATTAATGGTAAGAAGAAGATGACTAGAGAAGGTCTGGGCCCCTCAGAAAAGAAATAGGTGAACTGATGACAAGTGATTTGGAGAAGGTCGAGGTTCTCAACATCTTCTTTTCCTCTGTCTCCAGCTGATAAAATATGAGTTTGATAGATGGACAATTTGGTGGATAAGGAACTGGCT